>NC_135208.1:600000-760198 GCF_050948175.1 Xylocopa sonorina
CATCTACATCTTCAGACCTAACATTTTTCTAATTGTTTATATCTATGTCTAATAAATATATATTAATCGAATAAGTTGCTTTACCAAAGAATAAAAGTATCTGAGGCTTACAAATCGGAGCATTACATAACAAACGTGCATCACATATATAATATTACATGTAACAAAAGACGAAGACCAAAAAGATCGTACATAAGTTGAATCCACAATGCGGTCATAGAGATACAGAAACGGCAAAAATTCCAAACAATAATTTAAAAAATTCAAAAAGGGGGGAGTGAAAATCCATCTCCTTGACGATGATAAGGAACAAGTCTGCCCCATGCACTACAATATCCCAAACAGCCAGCGATTGGCACGCCAATGACAACGGATGGAACGAATTCCGTGACAGAACTGTTCTAACAAAGTGCTCCTACTCAGCTTTCGAAATGGCATACTGTTAGTACTGGGGCGGCATTCGTATCACGGCACGATTAAAGCACCGAGATATAGTACACGGGCTACACGGCCGTGACAATGACACTATCAGCTCACCATAGCTACACGCGTGGTTGTAGCGTAGGCTGACATTTACTAATGGGGAAGCTGTTTCCATACAAATTATAAGCAAATATGAAAAATGACTAAACTGTGCAATTTATTTATTTTGATTGCAAAATAGATACACGGGCACAAAACAAAGATATATGAACCCGATTTTATTATTTTCTATAAACTAGCTCGATAGGGCGATTTTTTCCATAAAGTCGATAATTACTTTGTCATAAAAATATATACACTTATTTTATATATATTTTCTTCAATTTATTGTTACAAATTCATGCAATTGAGGGTTACATTAAATACGATGGCAGCATGTTATTTCAAAAATTACACAAGACGAAGTTAGGGACGCAACAGCATGAATTTTTATTTTATAAGTAATATTTTTTTTATAAATAATATTTTTAGTCTATGATGGATTGAAAGAAATATATACGACTCGCTCAATAACTATAAATATAGGAAAACGACCATCAAAATGTCTATCAATACTCATATGCTGAACATCTACTGACATCTAACGGTTCTAATTTGTATGAAAGCACAGATTCCCCATTGCCAAATGTGATCCTGCGTCATTGCTGAGGAGATTCATGAATGGAGCGATGATACGCGTGTCACCATGGTGCTGGTGCTGCGCGATTCGCTTGTCTAGAACGTGCTGGTAACACGTTCTGGCATTTTAGTTAACGAATCCGGTCACAGATGACTACGAAACAGTTGACACTCCTCGGAAGTGGCAATATAGTGCCGGCATGGTGTCGCTACCATCTTGCCGTTTGTTATCTGGGATGCTTTTTAGTGCATTATTCGGAATTGAATTTGAACACATAGCTACTTAATCGCGAATTTGTATGTACTGTGACGTGGTGACGTCACAAGGCTCGCTCACCCCCCCCCCCCTGCTTCGGTTAGACTAATTCGCAGATCACCACCCTTGCGAGAAGCGCGACACGGACCATCGCGATAGCTGTATTTGCGAGGAGCGTGAAATACACGATGGTAGAACCTCCCCCCCCTCCCCGTTCTTTTGTCTCTCTCCGTTCTACGGATTAGACTGGCGAGCTGATGGAAGAAGCGACCCACAAGACGCCTCTTCGGCTGATAAGAAGACCGCAGGTTCGCGGAAGAGCTGTGCGCCGAGGTAGCGTGACGGGCTCGACGGTGGAGGAGTCGGGAAGTGAGCAAGAAGAGACCCTGAAGCCCGAAGGATACGATCCAGAGCCCTGCAACAATAAGACCGCTGCCATAGTCCATGGAGACGAACAGGATGGTTCTCGGGTGTGAGAAGGATCTCCACCCCTCCTCTGAGCCCATGGAGAGGAAAACTCAAGATGCGCAGCGGAATTGCAGGTGAGCCGTGGAAAGCGCGGCGCGCGACACGGGCCGCAGTTCAAATAATCCAGAGGACCCCCTCTAGACACACCAGAGGGGGCGATCAGGGAAGATCGCCGAAATCCACCGATCGATGCCCCGAACAATACCGAAGCGTATGGCCCCACCAAGGAGCCCTAAGGAGGATCTAAGGGGATCCGAAGACCCCCAGAAAACCCTTATAATGAGCTAGCCAGCACGAAGACAGCCTCTTATTCTTCTCAACGACTTAGCGACTACTTAGCGAGCAACCGAGCAAGCGATTATACGGAGCGATTCGGAGGAGAGAGGGAGAGAGAGAGAGAGAGAGATAGACGGACTGAACGAGATCCATACTTGTTGGAAACGAGAACGTGAGTCCTTATACGCTAAAGCGTCCCATTTGTTCCCTGCCGCAATTGTGATATCGCGTATTGTAATTTGTATTGTATAACGGGTGGTAATCCCCGGTCATTCGCGGCGTGTCGTATACCCTTTTGTAATACCGCGTCGAGGCAGTCTAGAAAGAAGCCGTGAGTTCAGTATCCCGCGACCCTAATTTGCGCACTCGGCTAGAAGCAGTCGAGCGAAAGAGTATTTCGAAATTTCGAGGGTTATCTTGCACCGGGTTTCCCCGGGTTGCGTGGTTTACTAGTTTTTGCTACTTCTTGAGTAGCTGGCGCCCAAAAAGTCCCAGCCTCGCAGCTTAGAAATACTCGCTGGATAGGAAATTTATTGTTCTGTACTTCGCGTTGCGGAATCACGCGGATATTCTGTACCCCGATATAACCCCGGATTAAACTTCTGGATACCCCGTTATTATTGGTTCTATATACCCTTTTCTTGCGGATTGTAACGGGAAAAACCGTCACAGTACATAATTATACATGACTGCATAAAAAGGATATCATATACTTTTATAATTAATGCGATATAAGAATATAATACGAAGAACTATCCACTCCCATCAGGAGTAAAAACAATGTTTGGTACGCAAAGTTCATTGCAAAATATAATCAACCAGTTAATATATCAAATCACAGCACACAATAAATCACTGAATGTATAATGATATGAATAGTAAGAAAAACATATTTACCTGTTAGATGTTTATAAATTGAAATTTAAAAGTCCAAGTCACATTTAATATATTATTGTTTAACAAGGTGATTTAATGTTGTTTCAAATAGGCGTGCAGAACTAGCTCGTACGTCTGTCAATGTAATTTCATTCGAAAAATACAAAGGATAAGAGGAAATATTCTCCAATATATAACATATATAAATCAACGGATGCAAAAGAGAACACTCGATCTCGGTGTAACGAGATCGGGGCGTCATCCTGCAGTAATCGTATAACTCCTGTTCCGAGATGGTGTAGAGAGGGAATGTGGAGGGTGTAAAGCATAAAATAACAACAATGTTACTAAAGAGAAAGAGAAAGAAAATATGTGGAAGCATTGCATTTATTAAGAGGAAATCCTAGAAATATCAAACAACAGATTATATACCATACTGCAAGGGTAAGGTACAACGAAATAGACGATATCGTGAGAGAAACTAAAAAAATCGAGAAACTTAAAAAGAAAATAATAATTTAGATTGAGCGAAACAATATCACTGATCCCGGAAAGCTTAATGGAAAACGCATAACGATGAATCGGTTAGAGTATAAGATAGATGTTGGTCGCGGTTTGAGTGGCCCTGGGAATCCTTTGCCCGCATCAGGGCAGGCAGTAGGATGGTGGAGGGCTTGCCCTCCTGTTGCTTGGATCTATAGAATTCACATTCTATTGTAGAGTAGAAGCAGATAATTATAATGCTTTTCATAGAAGATTGCAGCTTACTTAATTCGAAACGTTGAAATGAGATGCGACATCCCGCTGCATGAAGTATTAGAAATGTCTTGCTTGGACACGTAGAGATCTGGAAACGATATTCTGTTGCAAGTAAGTACAGGATTCACATCCGTCTAAGGTCTAGATGCAGACAAATGTAACATATTGCATAGAACATTGCAATTTACCATGAATCATTGAAATAACTTGCGACATCGTGATGAATGAAGCAATAGAACTCTAGTGCTCCGATAAATAAACAACTGGAAACGCTATTTCCTAGCAAGGAAGTGTGGCATTTACATCCTTTTGGAATGTAGACGAGGTATACATAACACTTCGCAATGAATATTATATTTTATCATGCAACATAGAAATGAGATGCGATATCGCGTTTTAAGAAGCATTACAACTTTAAAGCTCCGATACGTAGACATCTGGAAACGTATTTCCTAGCAAGGATGTGCGGCATTTACATTCTTTTGAAGTCTAGACGAGGTATATATAACACTTCACAATAAATATTATAACTTATCATGCAACATAGAAATGAGATGCGATATTGCGTTTTAAGAAGCACTAGAACTGTATTGTTTCGATACGTAGACATCTGGAAACGCTATTTCCTAGCAAGTAAGTGTCGCATTTACATTCTTTTTAAGTGTAGACGAGGTATACATAACACTTCGCAATGAACATTATATCTTATCACGAAACATAAAAATGAGATGCGATATCGCGATTGAAGAAGCATGAGAACACTATTACTTCGATACGCAGACATCTGGAAACACTATTCCCTAGCAAGGAAGTGTTGCATTTACATTCCTTTGAAGTGTAGACGAGGTATGCATAAAGCTTCGCAATGAATATTACATCTTATCATGCAACATAGAAATGAGATGCGATATCGCGTTTTAAGAAGCGTTAGAACTCTATTGCTTCGATACGTAGAGATCTGCAAACGCTATTTCCTAGCAAGGAAGTGTCACATTTTCATTCCTTTTAAGTGAATACGAGGTATACATGACACTTCGCTATTAATATTATATCCTATCATGAAACATAGAAATGAGATGCGGTATCTCGTTTTAAGAAGCATTAGAACTCTATTGCTTCGATACGTAGACATCTGCAAACGCTAGTTCCTAGCAATGATGTGTCGCACACACATTCATTTGAAGCGTATGCGAGGTATAAGTGACACTTCGCAATGAATGTTATATCTCATCATGAAACATAGAAATGTCATGGGATATGGCGATTTAAGAAGCATTAGAACTCTATTGCTTCGATACGTAGACATCTGCAAACGCTATTTCCTAGCAAGGAAGTACCGCATTTACATTCTTTTGATGTGAATTACGGGGTATACATAGCACTCCACAATGAATATTATATCTTATCATGGAACACAGAAATGAGGTGCGATATCGCGTTTTAAGAAGCATTAGAACTCTATTGCTTCGATACGTAGACATCTGCAAACGCTATGTCCTAGAAAGTAAGTGTAGCATTTACATTCAATCGAAGTGTATGCGAGGTATACATGACACTCCACAATGAATATTATATCTTATCATGGAACATAGAAATGAGGAGCGATATCGCGTTTTAAGAAGCATTAGAACACTATTGCTTCGATACGTAGATATCTGCAAACGCTACTCCATAGCAAGGAAGTGTCTCATTTACATCCTTTTGCGGTGAATACGAGGTATAAATAACACTGCACAATGAATATAATATGTTATCATGAAATTTAGAAATGAGATGCGATATCGCGATTCAAGGAGCATTAGAACCCTCTTGCTTCGATACGTAGACATCTGCAAACGCTATTTCCTAGCAAGGAAGTGCCGCACTTACATTCATTTGAAGTGTATGCGAGGTATACATGTCACTTCGCAATGGATATTATATCTTATCACAAAACATAGAAATGATTTGCGATATTTGGTTTTAAGAAGCATTAGAACTCTATTGCGTCGATACGTAGACATCTGCAAACGCTATTTCCTAGCAAGGAAGTGTCGTATTTACATTCATTTCAAGTGTAGACGAGCGATGCATAACACTTCGCATTGAATGTTGTATCTCAACATGCGACAGAGAAATGAGAGTCGATATCGCGTTCTAACAAGCATTAGAACTCTATTGCTTCGATACGTAGACATGTGCAAGAGCTATTTCCTAGCAAGGAAGTGTAGCATTTACATACATTTGAAGTGTATGCGAGGTATACATGACACTTCGCAATGAATATTATATCTTATCATGAAACATAGAAATGAGGAGCGATATCGCGTTTTAAGAAGCATTAGAACCCTATTGCTTCGATACGTAGACATCTGCAAACCCTACTTCCTGGCATGAAAGTGTCGAATTTACATACTTTTGAAGTAAATACGAAGTATACATGACACTCGCAATGCATATATATCTTATCATGAAACATAGAAATGATTTGCGATATCTGGTTTTAAGAAGCATTAGAACTCTATTGCTTCGATACGTAGACATCTGCAAGAGCTATTTCCTAGCAATGAAGTGTCGCATTTACATTCATTTGAAGTGTATGCGAGGTATACATGACACTTCGCAATGAATATTATATCTTATCATGAAACATAGAAATGAGGAGCGATATCGCGTTTTAAGAAGCATTAGAACCCTATTGCTTCGATACGTAGACATCTGCAAGCCCTACTTCCTAGCAAGGAAGTGTCGCATTTACATTCTTTTGAAGTGAATACGAGGTATACATGACACTTCGCAATGAATATTATATCTTAAAATGAGACATAGAAATGAGATGCGATATCCCGTTTTAAGAAGCATTAGAACTCTATTGCTACGATACGTAGACTTATGCAAACGCTATTTCCTAGCATGAGAGTGTCGCATTTACACTCTTTTGAAGTGAATTCGAGGTATAGGTGACATTTAGCAGTGAATATTATATCTTATCATGAAACAAAGAAATGAGATGCGATATCGCGTTTTAAGAAGCATTAGAACCCTATTGCTTCGATACGTAGACATCTGCAAGCCCTACTTCCTAGCAAGGAAGTGTCGCATTTACATTCTTTTGAAGTGAATACGAGGTATACATGACACTTCGCAATGAATATTATATCTTATCATGAGACATAGAAATGAGATGCGATATCCTGTTTTAAGAAGCATTAGAACTCTATTGCTACGATACGTAGACTTATGCAAACGCTATTTCCTAGCATGAGAGTGTCGCATTTACATTCTTTTGAAGTGAATTCGAGGTATAGGTGACATTTCGCAATGAATATTATATCTTATCATGAAACAAAGAAATGAGATGCGATGTCGCGTTTTGAGAAGCATTAGAACTATATTGCTACGATACGAAGACTTCTGCAAACGCTATTTCCTGTCATGGAAGTGTCGCATTTACATTCTTCTGAAGTGAATACGAGGTATACATGACACTTCGCAATGAATATTATATCTTATCATGAAACATATATATGAGATGCGATATCCCGTTTTAAGAACAATTAGAAATCTGTAGCTTCGATACGTCGAGATCTGCAAACGCTATTTCATAGCAAGGAAGTGTCGCATTTACATTCTCTTGAAGTGAGTACGAGGTATACATGACATTTCCCAATGAATATTACATCTTATCATGAGACATAGAAACGAGATGCAATATCGCGTTTTGAGAAGCATTAGAACACTATTGTTTCTATACGTAGACATCTGAAAACGCTATTCCCTAGCAAGGAAGTGTCGCATTCACATTCTTTTGACGTGAATAGGAGGTATACATGACACTTCGCAATGAATATTATATCTTATCATGAAACATAGAAATGAGATGCGACATCTCGATTTGAAAAGCATTAGAACTCTACTGCTACGATACGTAGACTTCTGCAAACGCTATATCCATGCATGGAAGTGTCGCATTTACATTCATTTGAAGTGTATGCGAGGTATACGTGACACTTCGCAATGAATATTATATCTTATCACGAAACATAGAAATGAGATGCGATATCGCGTTTTAAGAAGCATTAGAACTCTATTGCTTTGATACGTAGATATCTGGAAACGCTATTTCCTAGGAAGGAAGTGTCGCATTTACATTCATTAGTCGTGTATGCGGGGTATACATAACACTGCACAATGAATATTATATCTTATCATGAAACATAGAAATGAGATGCGATATCGCGATTTAAGAAGCATTACAACTCTATTGCTTCGATACGTAGACATCTGCAAACGCTAATTCCTAGCATGGAAGTGTTGCATTTACATTCTCTTGTAGCGAATGCGAGGTATACATGACACTTCGCAATGAATATTATACCTGATCATGAAACATAGAAATGTGATTCGATATCGCGTTTTAAGAAACATTAGAACTCTATTGCTACGACACGTAGGCATCTGCAAACGATATTTCCTTGCAAGAAAGTGTCGTATTTACTTTTATTTGAGGTGTATGCGAGGTATAAGTGAAACTTCGCAATGAATATTATATCTTATCATGAGACATAGAAATGAGATGCGATTTCGCGTTTTAAGAAGCATTAGAACTTCATTGCTACGATATGTAGACATCTGCAAACGCTACTTTCTAGCATGGAAGTGTCGCATTTACATTCATTTGAAATGAGTACGAGATATACACAACACTCCACAATGAATATTATACCTTTTCACGAAACATAGGAATGAGAAGCGATATCGCGTTTTAAGAAGCATTAGAAATCTATTGCTACGATACGCTGACATCTGCAAACGCTATTTAATAGCAAGCAAGTGTCGCATTTACACTCTTTTGAAGTGAATACGAGGTATACATGACACTTCGCAATGAATATTATATCTTATGATGAAACATAGGAATGTGTTTCGATATCGCGTTTTAAGAATCATTAGAACTCTATTGCTACGACACGTAGGCATCTGCAAACGATATTTCCTTGCAAGAAAGTGTCGCATTTACTTTTATTTGAGGTGTATGCGAGGTATAAGTGACACTTCGCAATGAATATTATCTTATCATGAAACATAGGAATGGGATGCGATATCCCGTTTTACGAAGCATTAGAACTCTATTGCTACGATACGTAGACATCTGCAAACGCTATTTAATGGCAAGGAAGTGTCGCATTTACATTCATTTGAAGTGTATGCGAGGTATAGGTGACATTTCGCAATGAATATTATATCTTATCATGAAACAAAGAAATGAGGTGCGATATCGCGTTTTGAGAAGCATTAGAACTCTATTGCCTCGATACGTAGACATCTGCAAACGCTAATTCCTAGCAAGGAAGTGTCGCATTTACATTCTTCTGAAGTTAATACGAGGCATACACGGCACTTCGCAATGAATATTATATCTATCATGAAACTTAGAAATGAGATGCGATATCGCGTTTTGAGAAGCATTAGAACATTATTGTTTCTATACATAGACATCTGAAAACGCTATTTCCTAGCAAGGAAGTGTCGCATTCACATTCTTCTGACGTGAATAGGAGGTATACATGACACTTCGCAATGAATATTATATCTTATCATGAAACATAGAAACGAGATGCGATATCCCGTTTTAAGAAGCACTATAACTCCATTGCTTCGATACGTAGACATCTGAAAACGATATTTCCTAGCAAGGAAGTGTCGCATTTACATCCTTTTGACGTGAATTCAAGGTATACATGACACTTCGCAATGAATATTATATCTTATGATGAAACATAGAAATGTGTTTCGATATCGCGTTTTAAGAAACAATAGAACTCTATTGCTACGACACGTAGGCATCTGCAAACGATATTTCCTTGAAAGAAAGTGTCGCATTTACTTTTATTTGAGGTGTATGCGAGGTATAAGTGACACTTCGCAATGAATATTATATCTTATCATGAAACATAGAAATGGGATGCGATATTGCGTTTTGAGAAGCATTAGAAATCTATTGTTACGATACGTAGACACCTGCAAACGATATATCCTAGCAATGAAGTGTCGCATTTACAGTCAATTGAATTGTCTGCGAGGTATGCATGACACTTCGCAATGAATATTATATATTATCATGGAACATAGAAATGAGGAGCGATATCGCGTTTTAAGATGCATTAGAACCCTATTGCTACGATACGTAGATAACTGGAAACGATATTTCCTAGCAACGAAGTGTGGCATTTACATTCTTTTCAAGTGAATGTGAGGTATGCATGACTCATCGAATATTATATCTTATCATGAAACATAGAAATGAGATGCGATATCCCGTTTTAAGAAGCATTAGCACTCTATTGCTTCGATACGTAGACATCTGAAAACGATATTCCCTAGCAAGGAAGTGTCGCATTTACATTCATTTGAAGTGTATGCGAGGTATACGTGACACTTCGCAATGAATATTATATCTTATCACGAAACATAGAAATGAGATGCGATTTCGCGTTTTAAGATGCATTAGAACTCTATTGCTACGATACGTAGATATCTGGAAACGCTATTTCCTAGCAAGGAAATGTCGCATTTACAATCTTTTGAAGTGAATACGAAGTATACATGACACCTCGCAAATGAATATTATATATTATTATGAAACATAGAAATGAGATGCGACATCTCTATTTGAGAAGGATTAGAACTCTGTTGCTACGATACGTAGACATCTGCAAACGCTATTTCCTAGCAAGGAAGTGTCTCATTTACATTCTTTTGAAGTGAATACGAGCTATACATAACACTGCACAATGAATATTATATCTTATCATGAAACACAGAAATGAGTTGCGATATCTCGTTTTAAGAAGCATTGGAATTCTATTGCTTCGATACGTAGACATCTGCAAACGCTATTTAATAGCAAGCAAGTGTCGCATTTACAGTCTTTTGACGTGAATACAAGGTATACATGACACGTCGGAATGAATATTGTATCTTATCATGAAACATAGAAATGAGATTCGATATCGCGTTTTAAGAAGCATTAGAACCCAAATGCTACGATACGTAGATATCTGGAAACGATATTTCCTAGCAAGAAAGTGTAGCATTTACTTTTATTTGTGGTGTATGCGAGGTATAAGTGAAACTTCGCAATGAATATTATATCTTATCATGAGACGTAGAAATGAGATGCGATATCGCGTTTTAAGAAGCATTAGAACTCTATTGCTTTGATACGTAGATATCTGGAAACGCTATTTCCTAGGAAGGAAGTGTCGCATTTACATTCATTAGACGTGTATGCGGGGTATACATAACACTGCACAATGAATATTATATCTTATCATGAAACATAGAAATGAGATGCGATATCGCGTTTTGAGAAGCATTAGAACTCTATTGCTACGATACGAAGACTTCTGCAAACGCTATTTCCTGCCATGGAAGTGTCGCATTTACATTCTTCTGAAGTGAATACGAGGTATACATGACACTTCGCAATGAATATTATATCTTATCATGAAACGTAGAAATGAGATCCGATATCGCGTTTTGAGAAGCATTAGAACACTATTGTTTCTATACGTAGACACCTGCAAACGATATATCCTAGCAATGAAGTGTCGCATTTACAGTCAATTGAATTGTCTGCGAGGTATGCATGACACTTCGCATTGAATATTATATCTTATCGTGAAACATAGTAATGAGATGCGATATCCCGTTTTAAGAAGCATTAGAACTCTATTGCTTCGATACGTAGACATCTGAAAACGATATTTCCTAGAAAGTGTGTGTCGCATTTACATTCTGCTGATGTGAATACGAGGTATACATGACACTTCGCAATGAATATTATATCTTATCATAAAACATAGAAGTGACATGCGATATCGCGTTTTAAGAAGCATTAGAACACTATTGCTTCGATACGTAGACATCTGCCAAAGCTATTTCCTAGCAAGGTCGTGTCATATTTACATTCTTTTGAAATGTATACGAGGTATACATAACACTTCGCAATGAATATTATATATAAGCATGAAACATAGGAATGAGATGCGATATCGCGTTTTAAGAAGCGTTAGAACCCTGTTGTTTAGATACGTAGACATATGGAAACGCTATTTCCTTGCAAGGATGTGTGGCACTAACATTCCTTTGAAGTGTAGACGAGGTATACATAACACTTCGCAAAGAATATTATATCTTATCATGAAACATAGAAATGAGATGCAATATCGCGTTTAAGGATGCATTAGAACTCTATTGCTTCGATACGTAAACATCTGGAAACGCATTACCTAGCAAGGATGTGTGGCAGGAACATTCCTTTGAAGTGTAGACGAGGGATGCATAACGGGTTGCATTGAATATTACATCTTATAATGATACATAGAAATGAGATGCGATATCGCTTCTTACGAAGAATTAGAACTGTATTGCTTCGATACGTGGGTATTGAGAAACGCTATTGCGTATCAAGGAAGTGTGGCATTTACATTCTCTTGAAGTGTAGACAAGATATACATAACTTGTTGCATCTAATATTGCATGCCATCACGAAACTTTGAAATGAGGTGCGATATATCGTTCTATGAAGAATCGTGTCTCTATTGTTTCGATACGTAGACATCACGAAAGTCTATTCCGTAGGGAGGAAGTGTGGGTCTCACATTCTTCTGAAGTGCTGACGAGATACACATTACGCGTTTCATTGATATTACATCTTATCGTGAGACTTGGAAATGAGACGCGATATTGCGTTTTAGGAAGTTTTAGAACTCCACTGTTTCGATACGTAAACATCTAGAATCAGTGTTTCATAGCAAGGAAGTGTGGGCTTTACATTCTTTTGAGGTGTAGACGAGATATACATAATGCGTTGCATTGAATATTACATGTTACCATGAAACGTAGAATTGAGATGCGTTATGTATATCTCATAAGCACTTCAAAAGAATGTAAAGCCCACGCTTCCTTGCTACGGAACAGCGTTTCTAGGTGCACACATATCGAAGCAATAGAGTTCTAATTCTTCATAACACACGATATTGCTTATCTTGCCTATGCTTTATGATAAGATGTAATTCAATGCAATGCGATATGTATATCTCGTCAGTGCTTCAGGAGAATGTAAATCCCACATATCCTTGCGACGGATTAGCGTTTCTGGATGTGTAAGATGATGTTCTAGATGTGTAATGAAGTTCTAATTCTTCATAAATTGCGATAACGCATCTTATTTCTATGTCTCATGTTAAGATGTAATTTCACTGCAACGCGTTATGTATATCTCGACAGCACCTCAAATGAATGTAAATTCTACGCTTTCTTGCTACGGAATAGCATTTCTGGATGTCTACGTATCGAAGCGATGAAGTTCTAGATCTTTATAAAGCGCGATATCGCATCTCATTTCTATGTCGCATGGTAAGATGTAATATGCAATGCAACGCGTAACGTATATCTCTTGTGCACTTCAACAGAATGTAAATTCCACACTTCCTTGCGACGGAATAGCATTTCAAGATGTCTACGTATCGAAGCAATAGAGTTCTGACGCTTCATAAAACGCGAAAACGTATCTCATTTCTATGTCTCATGGTAAGCTGTAATATTCAATGCAACGGCTTATGTATACCTTGTCTACACTTCGAAAGAATGTAAATGACACACATCCTAGGAACGGAGTAGTGTTCCTAGAAGTCTCCGTATCGAAGCAATAGAGTTCTAATGCTTCAGAAAGCGCAATGTCGCATATCATTTCTATGTCTCATGATAAGATGTAATATTCAATGCAATGCTTTATGTATATCTCCCCTACACTTCGAAAGAATGTAAACACAACACATCCTTGCTACGGAATAGCGTTTCTAGATATCCACGCTTCGAAGCAATAAAGTCCTAATTCTTCATAGCATGCGGTATTGCATCTCATTCTATGTACCATGATACGAAGTAATTCAATGCAACGCGTTATGTATATCTCGTCAATATTTCAAAAGAATGTAAATCTCAAACTTCCTTGCAACAGAATATCGTTTCTAGATGTATACCTATCGTAGCAATAGTGTTCTAAAGCTTCTTAAAACGCGATATCGCATCTCATTTCTATGTCTCATGATAAGGTGTAATATTGATTGCAGCGCGTTATCTATATTTCGTCTACACATCAAAAGAATGTAAATCCTACACATCCTTGCGACGGAATAGCGGTTCTACATATCTACGCATCGAAGCAATACAGTACTAATTCTTCATAAAACGCTATATCGTATCTCACTTCTATGCTTTACGATAAGATGTAATATTCAGTACAACGCGTTATATATACCTCGTCTGCTCTTCAAAAGAATGTATATGCAACAATTCGTTGCTACGCTACAGCATTTCTAGACGCCTACGTATCAAAGCAATAGGTTTGTAACATTTTATAAACCGCGATATCGCATCTTACTTCTGTGTCTCATGATAAGACGTAATATTCAGTGCAACGGGTCATGTACATGTCGTCAATACTTCAAGAACATGTAAATCCCACAATTTTTTTGCTACGGAACAGCGATTCTAGATGTCTACATATCAAAGCTATACAGTTCCATTTCTTCATAAAACACGATACCGCATCCCGATTCTATGTTTCATGATAAGATGTAAAATCAATGCAACGTAATATGTATGTGTCGTTAACACTTCAAAAGAATGTAAATGCCACACTTCGTTACAACGCATAGCGTATCTATATGTCTATGTATCGAAGCAATGGTGTTCTAATTTTTCATTGAACGCGATATCGCATCTCATTTCTATGTTTCGTGATAAGATGTAATGTCAATGCAACGTGTTATGTATATTTCGTCAACACTTCAAACCAATGTAAATCCCACACTTCCCTGCTACGGGTTAGCGTTTTTAGATGTCTACTTTTTGAAGCAATAGAGTTCTAATGTTTCAATGTATGTCAGTGGATTTTCATGTTCTATACAACTCATTATGCTTCTACACTTCAAAAGTATGTGAATTCTGCTGTTCCGTGCAAAGCGATAGCGCTTCATATTTTGTGTGTGTCATGGTAATGCAGTTTTATTGCTACATTCAATGCGATAGCGCAACTCATTTCAACGTTTCAAAGTAAACAAACTGGAACCAATTATGCATAGCATTATGCTTTTCTGCTTCTATGCTTTATAATGCTTTTGGATCTGAGAAGAACCTCAAACCCCCTTTAACCGCCTAAAGAGAGGTCAAAGGTCCAGCGTCCCTGCAGGTGAGCCATGGGAGCGTTGTGCGCGAGGCGCTCCGCAATTCAAATGATCAGGAGGACCCCCCTCAGAGACACCCGAAGGGGCGAGAAGAGGTGATCGCTGAAATCCACTGTTCGATGGCCCCGAACAATACCAAAGCGTACAGCCCACCCCACCAAGGAGCCTCGAGGAGCTTATACGCTAAAGCATCCCGTTTTCATGCCGCATTTCTGGTAGCACATACTGTGCATTGTATCTTATATCGTGAAGCGGGTGGTGATCCCCGGTAATTTGCGGCGTGTTGCGTAGTTTCCCGTAGGCCTTGTTAGTTAAATCCACGTCAAGGCCATAAATAAAGAAGCCGTGACTTCAGTATCCCGCGACCTGAGTGCGTGTACTCAGTTAGGCGTAGGCGAGAGGTGGAACATTTCGAAGTTTCGAGGGTTGTTCCGCCCCTTGTTTCCCTGAGTCGTGTAGTCTATTTCTTTGCTGCTTTCTGAGCAGCTGGCGCCTAAGAAAATATAGTCTCTCAGTTTCGAAATACCTCTCGTTTCGGTGAGTATTGTAACGATAAATTGCTTTAGACTAAAGTACGTTTTACACTTTAAGGCATTTGGATAATTAACTACTTCGAGCTTCCCTGACTTACTGTAGATAGGTATCCGTCAAAACTGATAGGGAACATCACTTTATATAGATATATAGAACACACATAGCTTTACACGCAGAACTGAGAGTTTGAGAACTTTCTTCGAAACGTTGATAGTGAGGAGCTCCATCGGATTTCAGATAAGGGCCATCGCGTTACTTAGAACTTTAGAACTTGCTTACTCCAACAAAGATTTCTATTACCTTCGTCCGTCCTTTCAGAAGAGTTTTTCATAAACCACTTACTTTTCACGTTTGCAATACTTTTAAATGTATGCAAGGTGTAATAGTTTAAGTTTTAAAATGATTACTTACTGTTGATTATTATTTGGTAACTCGGTTATAAACGTGTCTGCATAAGATTTAATCCATATGTTTATAAGTCTGAAATTTATGCAGTCATTTGTTAGTCACTTATTGCTCAAACGACAAAGATTCTGACCACTTTAAAATGGTTGACTTTCATTAATTTTCTTAAAATCGACATACGGTCCAACTGCTTGCATTAACGACTGTAATTAAAGTTTTCAAACTATTTTACCTCATATAGATGAATTCTGGAATTGAAGGTGATTGTTTGATTTTTCTAACTCCTGTTTAGAACATCTTTCCATTGGAATGTTCAAGTATTTTTCATATTCGTAATTATTGAAAATCTTTTACTTGGTTCTTTAATTTAATATTTAGAATTTCCTGAGAAATATTTTTTATCGTAATGAACTATATAATTGCAACTATAATTCTTTATGAAATAATAATGACAGAGAGGAATGTATCCATTCTTGTAGTTTTGTAAAGAGTATTTAATCTCACTATTTAAAATGAAACATTAACATTTGTTTACAATCTAATGGAATTTAATTACCTTTTGATTCAAATTCACAATGTTAATCTTCCGTAGTTCAACAATTGTGAGAGCTGTCCACAGGAATCGCAGTTCAGTACTTATAAAATGGACGACAATCGAACAGCCTAACCAATTGTAATCAAACCGATTTTTCAATACTAATATTATCATGTTTAACTTATTCTGCAAACTATCAAAATGCCCTTCGAACAGTGTTTACTCACTTCCTTCCACCACTGTTTGCAATACGTATGTTTCATTCACTATCAAAACCGTAAGCATTATTGCCTTTCTTTACTTCTTGTAACCTTTAATGGCTTTATGTTACAGGTCGTTGAACTCGTTTTGAAATACTCTATCGTATTAAGCAAGAATGAACATACCAATTCATTTTAAAAAATAAAGGTGACCTTCAAATGTCCAACATACCTCCACTTACAACAAAACTATTTTCATCAACGTCTGGGCACTTGGTACAATTTTATATCAGCAAAAATTTCTATGAAACTTATTGTTTCGAGAATATCTGAGGTGTTAATTATCACTGCCCAACCCTGTATATTGCTATGGATGTACCCAACAAGGCAACGATGAACAAAGTTAAATTTAATATTACGATGTTTATTATAATACTTATAATATATTTGTTTTTCTGGAATTTAGCCAAAAAACAGTGTTCACGATGTCGACAGATGAATGTATTTGTATTACAATTACAAGAGCGGACAGTTTCGAATGTAGAATATTTATTTTCTGCGCTAACTGAATCATTGCAAACGTTAAGTAAAGTACGTGCCTTTCAAAACAGTCAGATGCAAATTACGATACAATGTTTCCAAGAAATGGTACGTGTCACTCTTTTTTAATTTCTGTTTTTGTAATCAAAGGAAATTTAATTGAAATATCCTCAAAATTTAAGGACAAAAAGTTATTATAATCTTACGCAACATATATAATGGTGATAAAGGATAAATATATGGAACTGAGAATAGAAAGTAGCGAGCAGAAAAAGAAACCGATAGAACTGCAAAGTAGATCGATACATCCTTCAAATGATGCTTCTACGTCTATAAAATCTGTTAAATAAACAACTATTGCAAAAATCAGGTATAATCAATATTATTCCTACTTAAAACCTATAACAGAATTGGATCGACATGGATATAAGAGAGGAATTTATATCTATACATTCTATGCAAAGGCAAATATTTCAAACAGAAAAAATGTATTACTTACAAATTACTTATGTTCGTAGAGATCTTACTAATTCAGACTTCTCGTCTTGCAGAACTAATCATTCCTTTAACATGGAAAGGGGTTGTGGAATAGGAAAAGGTTTTCATATTTCATAGCCTTACTCGATATGTCGATTGGATCACATAACACGGGACACTAATTCCATCTACACCTTTAGACATTAAATATATAATTGCAACAGCATATTTTATACCGTTTTAATAGCATTGCCTAATTACTTACATCTATGCCTAATAAATATATGTTAATAGAATAAGTTGCTTTACAAAAGAGTAAAAGAATCTGAGGATTACAAATTTGAGCATTACATAACAAAAGTGCATTACATATATAATGTTACATGTAACAAAAGATGAAGACCAAAATATCATACATAAGTAGAATCCATAATGCGGACATAAAGATACAGAAACGGCAAAAATTCCAAACAGTAATTAACAAAATTCAAAAAGGGGGAGTCAAAATCTATCTCCTTGATGATGATAACATACAAGTCTACCTCATGCACTACAATATCCCGCAAACATACCATATCAATATCATGCAAACAACCAGCGATTGGTACGCCAAGTACAACAGATGGAACGAATTCCGTGGCAGAACTGTGCAAAGACAATAACCCTACTCAGTTCTCGTAACGGCATACTCTCAATACTGTGGCGACACGCGTATCACGGCACTATTAATGCCCCGCGATATAGCACACGGTCCTGGCAATGACACTATCAGCTGACCATAGCTACATGCGTGGTAGTGGCGTAGGCTGACATTTACTAATGGGAAAACTGATTCCATAAAAATTATAAGCGAATATGAAAAATGACTAAACCAAGCAATTTATTTATTTTGATTCCAAAATAGATACACCGGCACGAAACAAAGATGTAAGAACTCGATTTAATTATTTTCTATAAACTAGCTCAATACGGCGATTTTTTCGATAAAGTCGTTAATTACTTTATCATAAAAATATATACATTTATTTTCTATGTATTTTTCTCAATTCATCGTTACAAATTCATGCAATTGAGGGTTACATTAAATACGATGACAACATTATACTTAAGAAACTGCACAGGATGATGCTAGGGACGCAACAGCATGTATTTTTATTTTATAAGTAATATTTTATCTTATAAGTAATATTTTTAGTTTATGACAGGTTGAAGGAAATATATATGACTCTCTCAATAACTATAAATATTGGAAAACAACTACCAAAATGTCTGCCAATACTCATATGTTGAACATCTAGTGATATCTAAGGGTTTTAATTTGTATGAAACCACAGGTTCCCCAATACCAAATGTGACCCAACGTCATTGCTGAGAAGATTCATGAATTGAGCGGTGACACGTGTTTCACGATGGTGCAGGCGCTGCGCGATTCACACGGCGTTTTATGTTAGTCTAGAACGTGCTGGTTACAAGTTCTCACATTTTAACTAACGAATCCGGTCACAGGTGGCTACGGATCAACTGACACTCCTCCGAAGTGACAGTATAGTGCTGGTATGGAGTCGCCACCATTTTGCCGTTTGTTATCTTGGATGCTTTTTAGAGAATTACTCGGAATTGAATTTATGCATAACTGCATAGAAACGATATCATATACTTTCATAATCAATGAGATATAAGAATATAAAACGAAGATCTATCTACTCGTACCAAGAGTAAAGATAGTGTTTGATACTCAAGGTTCGTTGTAAATTACAGTCAAGCAGTTAATATATCAAATCAGAGCACATAGTAAATCACTGACAGTATAATGATAGGAATAGTAAGAAAAACATATTTAATTGTTAGATGTTTATAAATTCAAATTTAAAAGTCCAAGTCGCATTTAATATACTATTGTTTAACAAGGTGATTTAATCTTGATTCAAATAGGCGTAGAGAACTAGCTGGTACTTCTGTCAATGTAATTTCATTTCTGCTGGATACAGTAAAAACACATTTGCAATTTAAGCAAGGTTTCACTAGATCTGGCGGATTTTCCAAATTTTAGAATGGGATGATGGCAGTAGTAGTTGGTTCAGCGCCAGGCGATAAACATATACAACAAGCAAAGTAACGTAAACGGAGTTAAGATGTTCAAGATTATATAAATGAAACAGTGGCAGCCTTTCAATTATCGCCACTAGAGGGACAGCACAGCCTACAGTTTCCTGAAAGTACTCGCTAACCTAACCTTTCCAATATATAGGAGTTCTGACCTGTCCCTAATATCCCAGCGTCTAAGGCAGGGTCTGCTAGGAAGCCTTACTGATGAGTCCAATAGCAGGCCCAGGACGAAACGTTCTTCCCCTCTCGTTTCCTTTCTTTCTTTCCTCCTTCATCTTTATAGCTACACGAAGCATGCCGCTTCAAAACTATTACACTTTTATAATCCATGTACCGTTTCTGTTCTTTGTAACTTACAAAGAGTCTTAAGAATGTAACGCAACGTAAAGAAGATTGGAAACAGAGAAAGCAGGCCTTAATCTCAGATAAAGGAACCTTGGATCTGTTGGTTATCGTGGTTACTGGCGTGCTATGTTAAGGCATATGTCCTTTCAGTTTTAATTTTCTGAACGAGAACAATTCAAATAAATTTGGAGTCGACACATTGGAAAAAAATTTCTTCCAGTGAAAAATGCTGTATGCAGTGCAACAGCAACTTAACATCCCCTTGATATTCTACAGAAAACTTTATGTCATTTTCCTCGATTTACTAGAATCGAAACTATGAAATCTATTATGTAGTTTTTCTGCAACTGCTACCATACACACACGCGCGCGCGCATACACACACACGCGCACGTACATACGAAATCCATCAAGATTAAAGATACTGTATATCTATTGGCTATTACATGGATAAATTGTAGAATTCCATTTGTAATTGATAATTAGATTATAAACATTTATATGCTTTTATCAGAAATTTAAGTACGTCAAAATTGCAGCACGCAGATGTGTAAATCTCACTTTGCGATCTCATTTCATTTTGGCAGTTATACTTATATATGAGGATCCATCCAGGCATAAAGCTTGATAATCCTTCAAATATAAAATAATTATGGAACATTAGACTTTTTGCTAGTGTTGGTCCATTTTATCATTTTCGGAACTTATGAAGCAGCTAGAACTATAATAACAATGTACTTTATATCTTTTCTCATTGTTTCCGAAGAAAATATTAGATATGAATAACTATGTTCATTTTATTACAAATGTATGAGTAAAGTTCAATCTACATAAATAAACGTTTTCAAACGTAATTTATTTAATTTTTATCATTTAGCGTTACAAAATGTATTACAAAATTATATAAAAATATATTTCACTTTAGTTTTTTCTAATATTTTAAATATTTTATATTATCATATTAAACTTTTACAAAAAGTAACAAAATTTTTATAAGTAGGAATAATTTTTCCTTAATTAGATAATATGTCGGTTCTTTTTAAGAAGACGGTATTTAATTTTTCAAAGTAAGTTTCGACTTTAAATTGACCACTAATTTCTCTAATTTCATTGCTTTTCGTAGATCACCGCTAATTTTCAACTTTTCCATTACAGCTTTGTCCATGCAAATTTTAATTCTCCGAAAGATATATAATATTATGTTATTAGTAAAATTATTTTGCATTTCTAATTAATTGAAACGTAAAAAATATATTTTTTTTATGAGAAAGCACTGCGGGAAAATTTTGGGAATCCATTGCTAATGTTGTACCTAGTGGTTGACTAGGTTCTTCTCTCGCTGCCGCACCCTTTACTATTTTTAAGGTCCAAAAACCGTGTACCAACTTTGTCACCGTTAAAATTTACGAAATTTACATATTGTGAATTTTGCAAAAGTGATGTTAATTAACTCTTGAATTATGGTTGCTTGGGCGATTAATCAGACTGGTCTATGAGAAGCTGTAATGTACGAGGACTAATAAATTTTCTTTTAACATAATGAAGAATACAGTATTTGAGCTTACACTTTTGTTAACAAACTCGCTGTTCAAATTAGTTTGGATGACAATTAATATTTGCATGATCTTTTCCTCTGATTTATCTGTATAATTTGTTCGTTCTTTTCAATTGTCATATATAATTATTCAAATCTATATGTTCTAGGTAGGAATCAGGCAACAAGTTAACTTATCAATAATATTTATATTCTGTAAAATAAATTGATTTGTTTACTAAAATATAAATTATACATTCATGTATTAATTGTAAACCTTTAGTTAATTATTCACACCTGGATTACACGCATAATGGGTAAAATCAGACATTACTTCAGTTTTTCAATATTGCCTCATAGTATAAAGACTGATTAGTAACAGATTTACTGTCTTTGCAAAATAAAAGTGTACATTGCATCACCCATTATTTCCAGCTTCCTACTATAATTTTGTGATTCTGGCTGGTGTTACTTGTTAATAATCCACGAATAATCGACGACTGGAGTTACCAACAACCGATAACGTATGATATCACACACGAGTGGTGTAACCAATAGTAGGTAACTCAAGACTTATCAACGACTGGAGTTTCCTGCGGTCGAAAACTCACGATATATGGACAGTAGGTGATGCGTGAGGTCGATAACTCATGATATTATAACGGCCGGTATTACCAATAGTCGGTAATTCAAGAACTATCGACGGATGACATTGCCAATTATCGATAATCCCTCTCTTACTTGGCATAACTTTATCTAACATCATCTAAACTTAATTTGAACCAAGCTAACCTCAGTTACACCTAATCAGACTTAACCTGTCTTCACTCAAATCTAACCCAACCTAGCACAATCTAACTTTACCTCTTTTAAACATAAACCAATCAAACCAACGCTTTCTTAAATTTAATCCAACATAACTGAGCTACATGCAAACATTCCCAAATATAACCCAACCTAACCTAACCTAGCGTAACCGAACTAAATCAAACATAATCACACTTCCATATCGTTTCAGAAGCAACCTTCGCAACTTTTCCAGGGATAAGGCTATGCAGTAAGCCTTCCGCAGTAACGGAGTGATTGAGATCCGCTCCGATTGAACGCTCCGTTTATTCACGTAATGTAATGTAATTATCAGCGGGTTCAATCGGAGCGGGTCCACATCGAATACAGAAGCGCCTTTGGCGAAATGAAAATGAACAGACTGAAAAGAATAAAACTGTACTAAAAAATCGTACGGAAATCCGATATATCTACGCGTATCTAATATACATCTAACTAAAACATAATTCGAAAAATACAAACGATAAGAGGGAACATTCTCCAATATATGACATATATAAATCAACGGATGCAAGAGAGGACACTCGATCTCAGTGTAGCGGGACCGGGGCGCTATCCTGAAGTAATCGTATAACGTCGTTTTCGGGATGGTGCAGTGAGGAAATGTGGAGGGTAGAGAGCATAAAGTAACAACAACGTAACTAAAGAGAAGGGAAAGGAAAATCTGTGGAAACATTGCATTCATTAAGAGGAAATCCTAGAAATATCAGACAACAGATTATATACCATACTGTAAGGGCCTTGACGTTGTACCTTGGTACAACGAAATAAGGCGATATCGTAGGAGAAAATAAAAAAATCGAGAAACTAAAAAAGAATTATGTTGGTCTCAAAAGGGTATATATATATCGATAGGTTTATATTGATACTTAGATATTTTCATTTCACCAACATTTTCACGGCAATGACTGGACCGTTTGTATAAACTCAGAATTATTATTAACGAAATTTGCCACACTTTCAAAATTACTGTTAAGCTCTGCAAAAATATTGCAATCGACGAAACCATGGTTTCGTGGCGAGGACGCCTCAGTTTTTGCCAATATATCCCAGGAAAGCGGCATAAATATGGTATAAGACATTGTAAACTGTACCTTCCGGAAGGATACACCAACAACATTCTTATTTACGCCGGAAAAAATGCAACCAGAATAGTTAGAGCACATGTACATGCTGTAGTTATGACCTTGAAGGTTGAATTATCATTTGAACGCCGCGTATTATACGCAGATAATTTTGATAATAGTGTCCCATTGGCCAAAGAACTTTTGCAAGAAGGAACATTTATTTGTGATACAGTAAAAATTAATAAAAAATTTCTCCCGCTGCAGGCCAAACGGAAAGAGCAACGGGGTGGCTTTATGTATTTTCAAAATGGGAACGGCTTTAAATTCTTAAAATGGACGGATAAGAGGCCGGTATGCATGCTAGCCACTTCTGAAAACCACAAATGTGTTATTGTCCAGGGTAATAATTGTAAGTTAAAGCCGGTCACAGTGTTCCTTTGTAACAAAGCTACGAAGGGGTTTGACCATCCAACCAGATGTCTTCTTATCACAGTTGATTACGCAGAACAGTAAAGTGGTATAGAAAAATAGTTATTGCGCGAATTAGTTTGCGCGACTTCTCTCGTTAATTCCTATTGTATACATAGAAAATGAATTACCAAAGGTATGAAAATATTAAACATTTTCTGCTGTCGTTTCAAGAACGCGCGATAAAAACGAGACAGTGATGCAAAGAATGTTTTCAACATATATCTAGAATAAATCGTGGGCAGTATGCTGCGAATAAGGCGATAAAAGCAAAAACCTATTGCAACCAATGTAAGGGTCAACCGCAAGTCCACCCAACATGTTTTGAAAAATTACATAAAAAAATTAAATAATTATGTTAAGTTTACAATATTGAATTGTTATATTTTAAAGATTGAATGTCTGCTTATAATATTGGAAACTACTTTCTGAAATACAAGTGCGTCCCAACGTGATGCAAGCCGCCCCAAAAATCAGACGCGAGTGACCCACCGATGATGCACACCGCCCCGCGGAACACACACGTGTGACCTACCTGTGATGCACGCAGGCGTCAATATGCTAAAAATAGAAATTGGATGTGCCATCGCATCGCGTGGAGTATGAGATCACTACGGCTTTGACAAGCAGACAATATGAAAACCCATCACGATGCAAGGAACAGTGGAATTCACAATCTTTTGAAGCGTAGAAGTAGGTAAGGATAATGCGATACATAGAACATTACAACATTATTGCTTCCGAACGTTGAAATGAAATACACCATCGCACCGCATGCAGCATCAGAACTCTATTACTTTTACACGTAGACACTATGAAACGCCGTCCCGATGCATATCTCTGTAGAATTCATATTCTTTTGAAGTGTAGATGCAGATAAGCATAATGCTATGCACAGAAGATTATAGCTCACTTACTTTGAAATGTTGAAATGAGAAGTGATATTGCATTGCGTGGAGTAGTAAACTCTTCTGCTTCGGCACGCAGACACTCTGATCTACCTTCTTGTTGCATGGAATTGTAGAATTCACATTCTTTTGAACTATAGAAGTATATAAGCATAATGCTATGCATGGAGGATTACAGCTTACTTAATTTGAAATCATGAAATGACATGCACAATTGCATTGCATGGAGCATTAGAACTCTATTCCATTCACATGCAGGCACTACGAGATGTAGCATTCACTTTCGACGGAAATGTAGAACTAGATATGCACAGTGCTATGCTTAGCATATTTCAGCATACTTAATTTGGAACGTTGCAATGATATGCGGCATTGCATTGCGTGAAGCAATAAAATACTACAGTATACACACGCAGAAACTGTGAAGCGCCATCCCGTTGCAGGGAACTGTAGAATTCACATTCATAGGAAGTATAGATGTCGATAAGCATAATGCTATTAACTGAAGATTTCAGTTTATTTAATTTGAAGCGCTGAAATGAGTGCGCCATCGCATTTCATGGAGCATTAGAATTCTATTGCTTTAACATCCAGTCACTATGAAGCGTCATCCTTTTGCATGTATTTATATTGTTCATATTCTACGGAGGAGTAGGAACAGGCAAGCATAATTCAATGCATAGAAGATTAAGCTCACCTTGAAACGTTGAAATGAGATGCGTCATAGCATTGAATGGAGCAATAGAACTATACTGTTTTGACACGCAGACACTGTGAAGCGCCATCCCGTTGCATGGAACAGTAGAATTTACAATCATTAGGCATAATATTATCTTTTGGTCATGATTTCTGTTGCCCTTCCAAGATTTTTCATCAAACATGGTTTTTCGGGTTTTATTATGAACATAAGCTGTGGAGCCGAAAATTCGTAAATACTTTACTTTTGGCTTTTTATCAAGCCACATTTCAAATGGCGTCTTACTTTGTTTTAAAGCCTTTGTTGGGCTCAAGTTTATTAAATACGTCGCAGTTAAAGCTGCTTCCCCCTCAAAACACTTTATTCAAACTGGAACCACTTATAATCGTGCGTGCCTTTTCTGTTATAGTTCTGACCATTCTCTCAGAAACACCAATTGGGAGGTTCGCCGAACTGTTAGATGGTAACTAATACCTTTTTCTACACAATAATCTTTCATCTCGTTTGACAGATATTCTCTGCCATTATCGCTATACAAGTGAACAACTTTTAAATTAAAATGAGCCTCGCTTCTACTTACATAATCTTTAAATGCAGAAAATACTTCTGATTTATATGTAATCAGATATGGTACACAGTAAAGTGTATATTCGTCCACAAATAGGAGAAAATAATTCTTTCCGTTAATAGTTGAAGGAATAATAAAATCACATACATCTGAATGAATAATAAGCAATGGTCACTTTACATGCTCCATATTCTTTACCTTTTCGAATGATAATCGTGCTTGCTTACTTTTAATGCGAGCCTCACATAAATTATCATTCGGCACTATCATTTCAATATGACTTACATCACTGACCACATTTTTATTCTTCAATTCTACGAATTTTGATCTTCCAATGTGGCCCAAACGCTGATACCACAGTTCATAGTCATTATTCACTGCACTATGAATCTGGTGATTAATCAATGCTTCACCATTTTCCATTTGAAAATCAGTAATAGATAAGTTATTTTTTTCCTTACCTTTCATTATTTTCTGACCAGTTTTCATTACCTCAACGTTTCCATCTATCACAAATACGATGTCCATTCCTGCTTCTTGCATCCTTCTAACGGATAGCACCTTTTTGCCATCAAAATCTTCAAGGGTGTACTCAACTCCTCGAATGTCGGAAAGACATTGTCCCGTTTGATAATGTGATCCGACGCTCCGCAATCCAACAGAAACTTTAATTTCTTTTTATGGTCTTCCCCATTTTCATTGTACCCCGTCATAAAGGCAAACGAGGATGTCCCAGCCTTTTCAATATCCAATTCTTCTGTTTCTTGAGCTGCCTGGGCGATTACCTTTTTCTTTTCCGCGTGCTCAACCGTTCTTAATAATAAAAACGTTCTTTTATTTTATGCCCTTTCGTCCACAATGATGGCATTTTATATTTATCGCTTCTTTAGCCATTTAAATTATCCCATTTTGTCGTTTCTATTGGTTTGTCTTTAATGTACTTTTGGATTAAAATTGTCTCTATCTGTATGTATCTTCTGAGTATGTAATACATTCTCGCTTGTCGAGCAGCCTGTTCGTAATTTTACATCGTGGACCATTAAACGAGTTTTTATAAACGCTAATGTTAGGTTGTATTCGGAAAACGTTCTATCGCCGTAATTACTCGTCATAGCACGTTGGAAGGGTTAGCAGTAAATGGAAAGCTTTATCCGTTTCTTCTAATTTTACACACGCTGCTAAGAGTTCAGTGATTATATCGTTGAGTGTTGTAAAACATTTGATCAAGGGCTGCTCTCCCTGTAGTTTTAAGCTTAATAGTTTTTTTCTAACAGCCAATTGCATGGCTAAACTCTCCCTTTCATATATGCCATCCAATTTCTGCAAAATTTCAGCTGCAGTTTTCGCATTATTTGCGAAGCTCAAAAAGGAATCTGCCAAACATTCAGCAATGACACCTTTCGCAATCCTCTCTGCTTTCCTCCAATCTTCAGTTATTCTTACTGGAATGGGTTCATCAATAATTATTCAATTAGCTTAACAGTGCACCAATTCTCAATTGCCACATACTGTAGCAATCACCATCAAATTGTTTAATGTTTCTCTTGGTTTTTGCACTTTCCATATTTCTCCTTTTTTTCTTAAAGGAAGGTTTATATTCACTAACAATGTTTCTTCTACAATTTAATCACTTATTTATACTTCTGATATTACACATATAATCACATAGTCACATACAGAATAGTTATCACTGAAAAGAATATCTACTAAAGTGATACTACTATTAAAATACGTAAACTAGGCCCATAACCTATTGAATTATGGGTAAATATAAATGAAAAGCTGTCCAAAGTTTTTTATAGTCTGCAACTTTATTCTTAAGGTTTGAAGGTACGTCTTCACGTTTTAAAAACTCTAATAATTGTGGGGACTCCGCATAGGAAATATAGTGTCCCCCTAAAGAAATAGACGACGCAAACTCTGCACGTGCTTTCCTTTCAGGCCACTAGGTATAAACAGTCGTGAACCCTACTCCAACCGCCAGAACTCTTTCACAGATTATATACTGGATTCTATTTCCTAACTCAAGATTCATTTTTGTTTCTCCGTTGACATGTGAAATAATCCAACGGCAGTAAGCTGTTATGCATAGCATTATACTCATCTGCCACTACACTTCAAAAAAATGTTAATTCTACATGTTCATGCAACAAGATGGCCCTTCATACAGTCTGCCTGTTGGAACAACAGAGTCTTAATGCTCCATGACATGCGGTGGCGAATCTCACATCAATGTTTCCGAGTAAGTAAGCTGAAACATTCTATGCATAGGATTACACTTATCTGCGAATGCACTTCATAAGAATGTGAATTCTACAGTTCCATACAACAGCAAGGAGCTTCATAATGTCTACGTGTCAAATGAGGAGAGTCCTAATGCTCCATGCAATGCGATGTCGCATCCCATGTCAACGTTTTAAAGTAAGGTGTAATCGTGTATGCATAGCATTATGCTCATCTGCTTCTACACTTCATAAGGTTGTGAATTCTACACTTCCATGCAACAGGGTGGCGTTTTATAGTGTCTACTTGTCAAAGCAATGGAGTTCTAATGCTCCATGCAATGCGACTGTGCATTTCATTTGTACGTATCGAATTTAGTAAGCTCCAATCTTCTGTGCATAACGTAGGAAACTCATTAATCAAAGACAATTACAAGGTTTTGTAAATCATTAAATAGTTCCTTTCAACTGAGATATTACTCCATGGACTACTAATGAACAACTGCTTCATCGTTTTAAAACGTACACACGAAATCTCATTTTTTCCGCACATTCGCTCTCGCTCGCATTCTAGAATATTCCACGCACTTAACATTTAAAACTTGAGTTATTGATTAGCTTTTAAATTAAGATAATTTCGTTATCCTTCACTCGGCATGCCTATCCTGTATGAACATTCGTCCCGAATGTCTTCATTCCTATCGTCTTTCATTTGAGATAAATGTCAAAGATTTCTTCGATCCACGATTTCATAGAATCTGCTGACGTAGATGTATGTAGGAGTCCTTTTCCTTCCCCTACCTTTCGAACTACAAGTCGTTAATTGCGTAAAACTCGTGTAACGTCATACGATTCAAAATATTTATGAGCTATTTTTAGACCAGGAATCTGTTGCATATGTTTAATTGCTACTAGATCTCCTTCACGATAAACTCTAGCTTTTCGTCTATTCTTGTTAAATGTTCGCCTATTCTCTCGTTGGATTCTGCATATATTTTTGCTTGCTTGAGTCGTACCTCATCTTGTTTATCTTGAAAACGTGCGATCCATTCCTTTTCAAGTATGTCTCGGATGTCAAGATGACATTAAGACGTGAATGTGTCCCAGAGAGAAGATGAAATGGTGACGTGCCAATACTTCGATGTATTGTTCATTTCAAACATTGTTAATCTACTTCTAAATACTTACATCATTCACAGGGCCTAGGTGCAGCTAATTTTGCTGACAACAGTATGAATGTTCTATTAAGATGTTCGACTTGACCACTAGCTCTAGGAATTCCTGTTCTAGTTGAAACACGTTTTATATTTTCTTCTTGACAATATTGCTTGAAACCATTTGCTGTGAAAGCCGTTCCCCTATCAGAAATTATTCGACGCGGATTATAAAAAATAGTCGCTAGCTTTTTCAGGTGTGACGAAACTTAAGCTGTAGTAGTAGGTTTTATAGTATAAAGCCATGTAAATTTTGTAAAAGCATTTACCACTACAAATATGTGCTAATACGTTTTCTTTGTTCATGGCAGCGGTCCAAGATAATCGATATGAAATTTATCAAAAGGAATACTCCCGTTTTCAATCGGATTTAAATGACACTCCTGCTTCCCCTGCATCTTTTCGGCTAAGATGCATGCAACACAATTCCTTACCACCTTTTCAACTTGCTGCCGAAGATTTGGAATCCAGTAATCTTTACGTACGATAGCCTCAGTCTTGACCACAGAAAAATGTCCACACTCATAAGCTCGCCTTATTTCTTGCTCTGTACAGAAAATTTCCCCGTAGAACATAATCATTCGTCTTGTTTTGAAGTACCAAATCTCGAAGTTTCATAACAGTCTCATCATCTTCCTGTGCTTTCCGCAAACGTGCTTGCGGAAGCATAAGGCTTGCATCAGATTCATCGATTAAAAAAATCGCAGGAGGTGCATTTCTACTTAGCGCAGCAGCATGTATCATGTCCCCCTCTGGACGATGCTATATCCGGTAATCAAATTCTTCTAGCGATAATATCCATCATGCAACTCACAAACAAAGATCTTTCTTATTCGTTGTAAGAGTAAAATCTCGGCAATAAGTAACAATAACAAACGAAATTCCTAATAAATAAACTCCTAATTTCTTCAAAGCTTTTACTATTGCTAAAACCTCAAACTCATAGCTACTGCATTTAGATTCAAGAGAAGCTGTCTTACCACCAAAAAAATTATATGTATATAACACATGCCCGAGAAATTTGACAAAAGTTTGAACAAAACAATACTTTTCCCAACTGAATATTAAACCGGCTCCGCCCGCTATAATTCAAACTCTTTCAAGATTTTTGATCCTACTTTTAATATCGTTTGATGAAATAATCGAATCATCTATGTATGCTAAAACTATTCTCTCTCGAATAAGATCTCTAAATATGGTATTTATAAAACTTTGAAAAACTGCTGGTGAATTACATAGACCAAAAGGGACTCGTAAGAATTCATAATAACCATCTGATACAATAAATGCTGTATACTTTCGACCTGACTTATCCTGTCACACGTGCAAGAAACCGTTTCTCAAGTCAAGAGTAATAAAAATGCGCACGCCTTGTAACAAATCTAATTGATCTTCGATCAATTGTAACGGATATCTATCTTTAATAATTTTCTTATTAATTTGTGGATAATCCACACATAATCCAAACAAATCATTTTTCTTCCGAACGAGAAAAACCGAACTCGCATAATCAGAAGTAGACAACTGAGCGACTCCAGCCACAATCCACTGTTCTATCTGCGCATTCACAATCTCTTTTTGCAACGCTGACAATTGTCTCGCCGATTGACATATAGACTCTTCGCCTTTCAATATTAATTTCATTGCAATTTTACGTTCAAAGGTTTTACTTGGCTTGTAATTACTAACAAGATTTTCTATCGTTACGCGCTAATTAGGATCTAATACACGAGACACATCAACTTGATTTACTTCTAACACGTCACTCGTTACATCTATTTAAAATATTTCCGGTACCATATTTTTTCTTTCAACAATTTCGCGCGTTACTTTCGATAATGGACGAATGATTACTTTACCATCTTTAATGCTGACATCGGTTATATTTAAGAAATTCGTTCCTATTAACAGCTTGTGTCGAACAATGGTATCAGAGATTATTATTAATAATAATTATATTATAATTATTAATATTTATATTATTAATAATTAATAATATATTATTAATAATAATTATTATATATATATATATATATATATATATATATATATATATATATATGCCGTCAATCAGATATTCAAGTATTTCATCGTCGTTGATTGGTACTCGATTTCCAAGAATGTTCTTCTCGTGCAAATATTCATGAAATGTCCCGTTCCTGTACCATAACCGCTCTTCAAATTTCTTCTTCATTTCAATTTCGCTTTGTGGATGATAAAACACAACTCATAATTATATTATATGTCATAATCTCGAAGAATTACCTTTTCAAACGCTTTCGAAAGTTGATTGGTTGTTGTAAACTGTAGAATACGCGCGTGGTTCCGGAGCATTTCATCGGGAATGCCGTCAATCAGATATTCAAGTATTTCATCGTCGTTGATTGGTACTCGATTTCCAAGAATGTTCTTCTCGTGCAAATATTCATGAACTGTCCCGTTCCTGTACCATAACCGCTCTTCAAATTTCTTCTTCATTTCAATTTCGCTTTGTGGATGATAAAACACAACTCATAATTCTCCCAGCAGTCGGTTGAATACCATAGTTATATATTCTGATTTAGAAAGAAATCATTCAAGTGCTTTTCCCTTCAGTAGCATACCGATAAGTATTCGTGCAGCGTCATCTTCCAATTTATATGTCGTCTTGAATAATTTGATCTGCTTCTCCCAAATTTTATAATCACCAGATTTACTTTAAACTATTAAGCAATTGTCACCGCTACTAACCACATCAAATAGTTCGCCTTCAAAATTACGCGTCGATCTTCGTTGCTCATTTTCCGAATTATACTCAACCTGTAATTTCTGACGCACCGGATCTAACTCAAGGCGCAACACGGCTAGCTCACGTTCTGCTAATACTTTTTCTTTTAAAAAAAGATCAATTTCAGATTGCTGTAGATTCATTGATGACTGCACGTTTGGTGATACACAAGCACACAACTCTTCTTTATCTTCATGAACTTCACGTTCCGTCTGGATCAACTTCCATCAAACGGGAAATTAATTCAGCTTTCGAACCAGCAGTAAGTAGTTTATGCTCTATTAATATCTCTTTTAGCGCTGTAACTGTAATTTTACTCAAATCGATCATTGTGAAAATTATCACTCGACACTTGCGTTTAAACTCGAATTGTCTCCACACGAAAAATTAATTTTCGTTCTAGCACTATCTCTCAAAACTACACTCGCGTCGCTTGAGTATCTTGTCGAACGTTCTAGACCGTCAAGGAATTATCTTGAGTTTTAGTTCTGTCTTCAAATATTCGATAATACTTCAACCTTTAGAACGTATCCGATTTAATTCTTGAATGTCTTCTTGATAATTACTACGCCCGAGACCCCAAAATTGTAGGAAACTTATTAATAAAAGACAATTATAAGATTTTTGATATCATTAAATAGTTCTTTTCAACTGAGATATTACTCCAAAGACTGCTAATGAACAACTGCTTCATTATTTTAAAACATTCACACGAAAAACTCATTTGCTTTGCACATTCGCTCTCACTCGCATTCTAGAATATTCCACGTACATAACATTGACATTAAACCTGAGTTATTGATTAACTTTTAAATTAAGATTATTTCATTATCCTTTAATAATATTATGCTTGCCTGCTACTACGCATTAAAGGAATGTAAACTCTGCAGTTCCTTGGAACGGGATGGTGCTTCACAGTATCTGCGTGTGAAAACCATGAAGTTCTAATGCTCCACGCAACGCGATAATACATCTCATTTCAACGTTTCAAAGTAAGTAATCTGTAATCTTCTAAGCATATCATTATGCTCATCTGCTCATTCACTTCAAGCGAATGTGAATTTTACAGTTCCTTGCGGGTAAGTATAGTGCTGTGCACAGAAGGTTACAGCTCACTTACTTTGAAATGTTAAAATAGTATGCGCCATCGCATTGCATTGAACGTTAGAAATCTGTTTCGACACGCAGACACTATGAAACACTATCCTGCTGCATGGAACTGTATAATTCACATTTTTTGTAGAGTTGAAGCAGATAAGCAAAATGCAGTGCATTGAAGATTACAGTATCCTTACGTGGAAACATTGAAACGAAATGAGCCATCGCATTGCACGGAGCATCAGAATTGTACTGCTTTGACGCGCTCATACTGCAGAGGAGACATTTCGTTGCATAGTACTGTAGAATTCACATACTTTTGAAATGTAGAAGCAGATAAGCATTATACTATGTATAGAAGATTACAGCTTATCTAATTTGAAGCGTTAGAATGAGATGTGACTTCGTATTGCATATAGCAGAAGGATTCAACTGCATTGCCACGCAGACACTGTTAAGCGCCATCTCGTTGAATTGAACTGTAGATTTCAGATTCTTTAGAAATGTAGAAACAGATAAGCATAATGCTATGCGTAGAGCATTACAGCTTACTTACTTTGAAACGTTGAAATGATGTGCGCCTTCGCATTGCATGTAGCATCAGAAAACCATTGCTTTTTCATGTAGAGACAATGAAGCGCCATCTTGTTGCAAGAAAACGTAGGATTAACATACTTTTCAAGCTTAGAAGCAGATAATAATAATGTGATGAGTAGAACATTACAACCTACATACTTTGAAACGATAAAATGGTATGCGTTATCCTGATGCAAGGACCTTACATATTTTGAAATGCTGTTATGAGATGCGTCATCCCAATGCATGGAACTGTAAAATGTACATTCTTTTGAACATGTCAAAGCAATTGAGTTCCAAAATTTTATGCAACCCAAGGGTGCTTCTCAGTCCTGCGTTTGAAGGAAATGAGTTGTTAGTTTGTATACAACTTAATTATGCACACTGAGATCCACGTTACAAAGTATGCAATTTCTACAGATCTATGTAACAGGACATTGTTTCTAAGTGGCATCTTATCAAAGCAATTGAATTCCAAAGCTACGTGCAACGCGATGACTCTTCTTAGATTTACGTTACAAGGCAAGTAATTTTAAAGGTTTTATACAAAGCAAATATGCTTATTTGGTAGTACGTTATAAGGCACGTAATTTGTACAGATCAATGTAACTGTATAGTGCTTCTAAGTGTCAACTTGACACAATAAGCGCTATGTAGATACACGAGTCTGTATAAATTATACACATTGTAATGTAGTATGTATTCACATTCTTCTGAAGTGTAGAAGCTAATAAACATATCGCGTTGCACTGAATATTACATCATATCATGACACATTGGAATGAGCTGCAACACCGCTTTGAATGAAGTATTAGAAATCCATTGCTTCGACACGTAGACATCTAGAAATGCTATCGCATTGCCAGGAAGTGTAGGATTCACATTTTCTTGAAGTGTAGTGGCAGATAAACATAACGCTATGCATTGAATATTACACCTTATTCTGAAACATCGAAGTGAGATGCGAGATCGCGTTGAATGAAGCATTTAAACTCTATTGCTTCGACACGTAGACATCTAGAAATGCTATTCCGTTAAAGTCAGTTTAGGATTCACATTCTGTTCACGTTTAGAAGCAGATAGACATAACGCGTTGCATTAAAATTACATCCTACTATAAAACCTTGTAATGAGACGCAACATTGCGTTGAATGGAGCAATAGAAGTATATTTCATTAGCATGCAGATAATATGGCGCGCTATCTTGAATTGTATATTTCTCATTCTTTTGGAGAGCTCTAGCAGATAAGCATAATGCTATGCATTGAAAGCTATAGCTTTCTCACTTTGAAACGTTGAAATGAGAAATACCATCGCATTGCATGTAGAACTAGAACTATACTGCTTTGAGACGCAGACACTACGAAGCGCCGTCTCGTTGCATGAAACTATAGAATCCACATTCATTTGAAGAGCAGAAGCATATAAGCATAATGCTATAGATAGAAGATTAGGGCTTAAATACTTTGAAACGTTGAAACTAGATACCCCATCGATTTACATGGAACATTCTAATGCTACTGATTTGACACGTAGACAATACGAAACGCCATCCCGTTGCATGAAGCTGTACAATTCACATTCATTTGATGACTAGAAACAGTTAAGCATAATGCTATGCATAGGGGATTACAGCTTGCTTACATTGAAACGTTGAAATGCGTTGCGCCAACACATTGCATGGAGCATCAGAACTCTCTTGCTCTGACACGTAAACACTATAAAGCGCCATTTCGTTTCAAGGAACTGTAGAATTCACATTCTTTTAAAGTGCAGAAGCAGATAAGTATAATGCGATGCACAGAACGGTACAGCTTTTATACTCTGAAACTTATCGCTTTGTACGATTCAGAAGAATATGAATTTGCAGTTCGCTGCAACCAGATGGCGCTTCATAATATCTGTGTCTCATTGCAATAGAGATCTACTGCTCCAAGTAATGCAATGGCGCATTTCAATTCAACGTTTCAAAGTTAGTAAGCTATTAATTTATATGATTAGCATTATGTTTATCTGCTTCAGCGCATCATAAGAATGTGAATTCTTCAGTTCCAAGCAACAGGATGGCGGTTCGTATTGCCTGCGTGTCAAAGTAATTGATGCCTAATGATCCATGCAATCTGATGGCGCATTTCATTTCAATGGTTCAATCCAGCGAGACTGTAATCTTTTGTACGTAGCATTATTCTTGTCTGTTTGTACACTTGAAAAGAATGTGAACTCTACAGTTCCTTGCTATGGGATCTCGCTACATTGTGTCTTCGTGTCAAAGCTATTGAGATCTAAATGCTCCATGTGTCTCGATGACGCGACTCATTTCAACGATTCAAACTAAGTAAGTTTTAAGGATCTATACATCGCATTATACTTATCAGCTTTTACTCTTCAAAATAATAGGAATTCCAAATTTCCTTGCCACTGGTTAGTGCTTCATGTTATCTACCTGTAAAAGCAATGGAGTTCAAAATCTTATATGCATCACGATCGTTCGTCGCATTTTAACATTTCGATGTATGTTACCTGTAACTCTCAATGCTTCTTCTAATACCTATCTGTTTATACACTTCAAAAGAATGTGACTTCCACAGTTCCATGTAACGGGAAGCTGCTTCATAGCTTCGGCGTGTCGAAGCACTACAGTTCTAGTGCTATATGTATGGTGTTGGCTCATCTCATTTCAACGTTTTAAAGTATGTGTGTAATGTTCTATACATCTTATTATCCATATAAGCTTCTATGCGTCAAATGAATGTGAATCGTAATGTCGTTACAAGTGACTGTACGATTCATGATTGTGTCTTCGTGTCAATGCAATAGAGTTCTAATGCTTTATGCAATGCGATAGCGCAAATCATTTCAACGATTCATAGTAAGTTAGCTGTAACTTTGTACGCTTTGCATTTTGTTGATCTGTTTCTACATTTCAGAAGAATGCAAATTCTACAGATAAATGTATCGGGATGGCGTTTCATAGTGTCTACGTGTATAAGCAATAGAGTTCTAATGCTATATGCTGTGTGGTGGGCTGTCTCATTTGAACGCTCGAAAGCAAGAATGTTGTAATGTTCTATGTATCGCATTATCCTTACCTACCTCTACACTTCAAACGAATGGAAATTCGACTGTTGCTTGCACGGGGCTGGGGTTTCGTATTGTCTGCTTGCCAAAGCTGTAGTGATCTAATGCTCCACGCAATGCGATGGCACATCTAATTTCTACGTTTAGCACGTTGACGCCGGCGTGCATCACATGTGAGTCACACGTGTCTATGCCGTGAGGTAGTGTGCATCTCCGGTGGGTCACACGCGTCTATTTGGTGGGCCGGCGTGCATCACGATGAGTCGAACTTATATTTCACAAAGTAGATAGTACAAAATAGGTTTATTTTTCAATTCTCAGCATAATAAACAGACATTCTATATTTAAAACATAACAAACCAATATTATGAACCTAACTTAATTATTTAATTTTTTATGTAATTTTTGAAATCATGTTGGGTAGAGTTCCGGTTGGCCCTTACATCAGTTACAACAGATTTTTACGTTTATCGCCTTACTCGCGGCATATTGTTTACCATTTATTCTAGACATACGTTTATAACATTCTTTACATCGCTGTCTAGTTTTTCTCGCGCCTCCTTGGAACGACCGCAGAAAATGTGTTTCTTGGGCACTGCTTCAGTTTCAGATGACGTTTGTTCACCGTGATGATCCACTGTACTGAGGAGATAATCAATAATTTTTTCGCGGAAGTTTAATATTTTCATACCTTTGGTACTCCATTTTCTATGCATATAATAGACATTGACGAGAGAAGTCCCGCATACTAATTCGATAACTATTTTCCTATACCACATTACTGTTCTGCGTAATCAACTGTGATAAGAAGACATCTGGTCGGATGGTCAAACCCCTTCTTAGCATTGTTATAAAGGAACACTGTGTCCGGCTTTAACTTATTATTTATACACTGGACAGCAACACATTTGCGGTTTTCAGAAGTGGCTAGCATGCATACCGGCTTCTTATACGTCCACTTTAAAAACTTAAAGCCCCTCCGATTTTGAAAATACATGAAGCTACCCCGTTGCAGTTTCCGTTTAGCCTACAGCGGAAGAAATTCTGTATTAACTTTTATTGTACCATAAATAGATGTTACTTTTTGCAGAAGTTTCTCGGCCAAAGGGACACAAGTATATAAACTATTTGCCTGTAATATGCGGCTTTCAGATAATAATTCACCCTCCAACGTCATAACTACAGCATGCGCATGTGCTTTCGCTATTCTGGTTGCATTATTTCTGGCATAAATAAGAATGTTATGTGCGTATCCTTCCGGAAGGGGCAGTTTACAATGTTTTATACTATATTTATGCCGCTTTCCTGCGATATATTGACAAAAACTGTGGCGTCCTCGCCATGGAACCATGATTTCGTCGATTACAATATTTTCACCGGGCTTAACACGTTGAGTGCTACGTCAGTCCCCAGGGACTAACAGTGAACTTTCCGTTCAGGCGGCGCCAATCCCCAGGGACTGACAATCGACTTTTCGTTTGGACAACGTGGATTCTAGGGACTGACAGCGAACTTCTTGTTTGGTCGACATCGGTGCATCAGACCGGCATTGTAAAGGGTTAAATTATTAATGACAATTAACAAATTTATACTAATATTTAATGAAGTTTATTAAAACATTTTAAACAAAGATGTGACTGCGATTTGCACATTTTACAGTATGTAGTAACTTTCTTTGTCATTTTCCTCGCTAACTGGCGTCCGAACATTTTTGTGTTTGTGCTGTAACATTCAACACAATATTTTCGTACTTCATGCGCCTTTCCTTCCTTCTTATGAAATTTGTGAATTCGTCTACTTGTATCGGCCCTAATTGAGGTTTTGTCATGTGAATGTCGTGTGAGAGCATTTACCAATTGTTTTTGAAATGCTGTAATTGACATCTTTCTTCCTGTTACATTTTGGGACATACGTAACGCATTCACGACGACAATATTCAAAAGAAGGTCGAATGCCAATTTTCTATACCATTTTAGTGACCTAAGTGGACTGCTGTAAGCACCCATTTGATCAGACAGAATCGCTGTTTTACCTTTATTATAATCAATAATAATTTTTGGTTTGCAGGATACCCCTGTTCTTGTTATTACGGATTTCATTTCGTCAGAATGCTTGATCGAAAGAACTGAAACATCCCTCTTGTGTTTCCATTTCATGATTGTAATCCCTTTACTGTTCTATTAGGCAATGACTTCTCCGCGTCGCAATTTGGCTGTCACAACTTTACTTGGATTGCCTCTTCGATTTGGTCGAAGAGTACCAACCAAATGCGTATTTTTTGTTATAAGTTTGGTTACTAAATCCACACTCGTATAATAATTATCTGTGTATAAAGTATGGCCTTCGTGAAACACATTTTCACAAAAATTCATGACAACATTTGTTGTATTTTTTTATCCAATGATTTGCCGATGTAAATGCAAAGATTATATGTGTAATGATTATCACAGCACAACTTAAGTATTTTATTGCATATCTATGCTTTTTTTGTTTCATGTACTGTCTAAGTATGATCCGTCCACGGAATGGTATTACCATCTCGTCGATGCATAACATTTCAACGGGATCATAATATTTTTTAAAATTTATATTTAATTCTTGTATTAAAAATTCACATTTATTAAAAATGCAACATTCTCAACAGAATTTGAAATCTGTCTCTACTCATAATTTTCCGCGGGAATGTTTGAATAAACAATGGATCCTTAGACCAATACAGATACAAAGATGGAAGCTTTACCAATCCCATCCACAAAACCACTCCAAAAAACCTCTTTATTTCGTCCTTATCTGTTGGCACCCACTTTTCAACGCGTTTGGAAGCGATTGTTCTTTGTGTCGCATAAATATCTGTTTGTTGGCTTATATGTTAAAATAGTTTATCTGTCACATAAGGCCGTAAAAATCTTCCACTGTGCAACAATTTTGCATTTCTTCATGAGCGAGTTTAGCACTATGGAGACTTGAGGAAGGTATAATGTTTGGCTGGTTGTCTCGCGGACCAAACCAATCATTTGGATCACTTGTTTCAGTATTCCTTAGTGAACTACTAGATGAATTGTCACTATCTGAAGATGGTAGTTGTATTACACGCCGACAATTGCGTGGTACAAATGTCTCACTCGACGTGTCACTATCTGTTCGTCCTCTCAACATTTTTAGTTGATCGATACCAAATCTTTTTCAAAATGGTCACTATAAAACTGAATTCTCTCTGCTGCAATAGGTCTTTATACTCCCGTGGCTTTTTCAGAATGACTCTCACCTTGTATTTGCTCTTTCGTCTCTCTGGCATTCCCTATCACATTATCTTATGCTTATACATTATATACAAATGCATTGCTTGTATCATTCCGACAGTCCAAACGAAACGAATACAGGTATCAAAGTTATTGTTTGTTTATACCCAACAGTCAAGCATTCGACATCAAGTGCTCACGCGCTGCTGCCTGAGCGAGAGGTATAGCAAAAACTGGTGTAGCACTCAACGTGTTAACATTATTTTCGAAAGTGTAGACAATTGCGTTAACAATAATTCTAAGTTTATACAAACGATCCTCAGTCCTAGCCGTAGAAATAATGGTGAAATGAAAATATCTAAGTATCGATATAAACCGATCGCGCTTCATCGCGTTTTTTTTCAATTGTTTGTATACATTTCCTTTTGAGACCAACATAACCTAATTTCAGGTAGGGGCGCTACAACCAGTATAAGCAGGACTCCAATAATAATGTTCAGTTTGTTCTCTATCACAGGCTTCCTGGCCAGTGGGTGTTTACACGAAAAAAATTTAAAAGTGTACAAGCAGATAAGCATAATGCTATACATAGAAAATAGCAACTTGCTTATCTTGAAACAATGGAATGAGATGCGCCATCGCATTGCATCAACTATTTGAACCCTACCACTATGAAACGCAGACGCTATGAAGCACCTTCCCTTTGCACGGACCTGTAGAATACACACTCTTTAAAACGTAGAACAAGATAAGTATAATGTTATGCATAGAAGATTTCAGCTTGCTTACTTTGAACGTTGGAGCATTGGACATCTACTGTATTGACACGAAAACAATGTGAAGCGCCATCATTTTGCATTGAACTGTAGAATTCACATTCTTTCCAAGTATAGAAGCAGAAGAGCATAATGCTATGTTTAGAAGGTTACGGTTTAGGGTATTAGAAATCTATCGCATCGACACGAAAACATCTAGAAACGCTATCCCCTTGCAGGTCCAGGTTTCACATTCTTTTGAAGTGTAGATGCAGATAAACATAACGCGTTGCACAGAATATTACATCTGAGCATGTAACATTGGAATGAGATGAGACATTGCGCTGAATGAAATACTAGAACACATTGTTTTGAAGTGTAGAAGCAGATAAGCATAATCCATTGCAAAATACGTTACAACTCACCTACTTTGAAACGTTGAAATAAAATGCACTATTGCGATCTATGACGCGTTCGTTATTCGTAATCTGATTCTTCTGAAGAAGACTAGCAGACGAGCATATTGCATTGCATTGGACATTGCAAACTTACTTGCTTTGAAACGTTGGAATAAAATGTGTCATTGCGATACATGAAACGTTAGAACTCTATTTCTTCCATACTTACGAATTCTATGAATTCTACGGTTGCATGCAATGTAATGGCGCTTTATAGTGTCTACGTGCCAATGTATGAGAGTTTTAATGCTTCATACAACCCGATAGCCCATCTCATTTTAACGTTTCAATGTAAGTTATTTGTAATGTTCTGTGCATTGCATTCTGCTTATTTGCTTCTGCTCTTGAAAGGAATGTGAGTTCTACAAATTCATGCAACAAATTCAAGTAACGTCGTGCGTAGCGCCTGCCACCCATTCCACACATGAGCCTTCTCGCACTTCGATCATCAACCCTTGACTCAGGCAACCTGCCGCGCTCGCCTACAGCACCGGCAACCGGCAGCGTTCACGCGCGCACACCTGCACGCGCTTACACACACCAAGTACCGCTGCGTCACTTGAATCAACCGGAATACATAGCTCGTTTATACCAGGCATCGCTGTTTCAATCTCACCGACGAGCACTACTGTCTCACTCCCACTAACGAGTATATATCTGGCTCGTTCGCACCAAAGACGAACACCCTCGTCTACCTCGCACCGGTGATTTCGTCCTGCTGAAAGGCGCAGTCGCAGCCCATCACCTCAATGGGGACTCCTCCAGTTCAGGGATCCGACTTTACCAGAACCTGTATTCTACTTTTAAGCCTCTTACATACATATATATACTATATCCGGACTAATGTATTTCTGCATATAAGAATTCATAAATCCAAGTTACACACATTAAGCCGCATGCTCCTCGCACGATCCGTTAATCCCCCACTCGCTGGACCACATGCTTTGATAATTTTTCAAGTAAATATTTCAAATTAGTATAAATATTAATACATATTTAATATTTTAGTTATTTCTAAATACAATATCTCCTTAAGATACTCCATTACATCTGAAACCCTATCTAATTTCATATCATTTCATGATGTTTTAATTAAATATTTGAAATTGGTTTATATAATTACACTTATCATATATTGTAGTTACTTAAAAATAGACCATCCCCTCTAAATAAAAATAAATATCTATATATTATATAAGTCGATCCTTTATTTGCATCGTTACAGTTCGCTTTCTTTCCATCGAGGTATGCAAATCCCTCTTTGTTATTCCTGTAATTTGTACTTTAGAAGGTATGTAGTACGTATTGATGGTCCGACGCTAAAAATATCTGAAACACTTCTGCTGTACTCAACTTAGCGTATATGCAACTTCCTGTCAACATTATGTCTATTTTTTATTTGTTTGGGTTCTTAAAGTATGTATAGTCTTCTTTCGGATTGGTCGCGATTAGATCGTTTCTTGGAGCCATTTTGATGATCTTTTGCTCTCTATGGTTATTTTCCTTACTACCCAAGATTACTGATTTTTCGTTCAGGTCACCCGCGATTAGTATTCTGTTTCCTTTCTCTCCCTTTTCTATGTTAACCCCAGCTTGATTTATATATTCTTCGATTTCTTTCCGTTCCTGTTAAGTGAGAAGTAGCGGCTTATAGCTTTTGTTCCTTCAACCATTGCATGAACGATTCCGGTCGAGGAATATGTGGTACCATATGCGAAACATTTTCGATTAATACCGGTTATCCATGTCGCAGCGTCACCGTTCTCGTTTTGCAGTCAGTATTCTTCCATCTTGTGTGCTTCCGATATTATTACCACGTCTGTCTCTTGAATCATTCGCATTTGCTGCATGATATTTTACGAGATTCGGAATAGGTTCAGATAGATTTGTAGGACTTTCAATTCCATATTCGTTTCCCGTTCTTTTCTATCAACGCCTTTCTGTAGGCCGGACGATTAGAAGTCCGGTAACGTGTCTAATGTACGGATTCCTTTTTCCTGCGTTGCTGCACATGATACACTTCGGTTTATTCGCGATGCAACCAATCATCGTATAAATCTTAGATCCGCATCCTCTGCAGATTCCCTTATTATCTTTGACTTCTTCGCAATATCTGTCGATATGTCCCAGTTTATGACATTTGAAGCATCTCTCTATTCTCGGTAGCACTTTGCAGAGACAAGGTGTTAATGCTATTCCGAGTCGTTGGACCTTCTCCAGCTTTTTACTGTATTCCTGTCCAAATTCAACTAACGCGACTCGGTAGCCTCTCCACGTTTGTTTCAACAACTTGACGTTTATACCGCTCTCCTTTCCTTCGATTATTTTCAGTGTTCGTTCTATGTAATCATTCATTCCTTCTCTGGTCACCTAACGGGTATATGTCCCTTAGTTGGAGCATTATACTCGCATTTATCTCCTTTATTATGTTCTCTACACCTTTTTTCTTGTTAAATTCCAGGATTATATCTCCCGCTCTCGATTTTCGTGCGTCATCTTTTCGTATTTCTGTCATTTCTCCTGCTTTTCCTCATCCCGTTGTTTGTCCTCGAATGTTTACTGCTCCTTTAATTGCTTCATTTTTCTCTGTACCGTTCGCCACTAGTTCCATCAAGTGTTCGATCCCAGTTCTTTCTATATGCCTCATGTCTCCCATTAACGTTTTCTAATATGTCATTACCTTCGTCGTATTCTCGCTCATAATATCTATCATTACGTCTGATATGTGGCTGCCTACTCTTCTATTTGAAAGTGAGGACGTTATTCTTATCAGTAGCTTTTCCATTATCCTACTCTTTTTTTTGGTTCCCTTACTTCGGCTCCTAATGCTTCTCTTTTTATGTCTGTGCTACCCGAGGCTTTCTTCTTCTTCTTTATATACGCATTTCGTATTCATCTCTATTTTCCGATCCTTTTGTGTCATCGACAGGGGGCTCCGAACCGCCAGCCCAACCTTTAATCTTCTGCGAGGACTCGATGAGGCTGATTCCGAGTCGTGAGCCAGCAGCACCTTTCAGCAGCATATGCATAGCAGCCTCGCTCACGCCGGCGGCGGTGATCGGAGGGGGGTGGGGGGCTGCAAGCCCTCCACCATCCTACTTCCTGCCCTGATGTGGGCGAGGGACCCCCCGGTCCACTTGAACCGCGACCAGCACCTATCTTATACTATAACCGATTCGTAGTCGCGGTTTTCATTAAGCTTGCCAGAATCAGCGATTCGTTCAGTCTGAAGTATTATTTTCTTTTTAAGTTTCTCGTTTTTGTTATTTTCTCTCACGATATGGTCTATTTCGCTGTACCTTGCCTGACGGTATGGTATATAATCAGTTGTTTGATATTTGTAGGATTTCCCCTTAATAAATGCAATGTTTCCACAGATTTTCTTTTTCTTCCTCTTTAGTTATGTTGTTGTTATTTTATGCTCTCTATCCTCCACATTTCCTCCCTGCGCCATCCCGGAACCAGCGTTATAGGATTACTTCATGATGGCGCCCCGGTCTCGCTACTCCGAGATCGAGTATTCTCCCTTGCATCCGCTGATTTGTATATGTCACATATTGGAGAATATTTCCACTTGTCCTTTGTATTCTTCGAATTACGGTTTAGTTAGATGTATATTGGACACGCGTCGAAATATCTGATTTCCGCACGATTTGTTAGTAATGTTTTATTCTTCTCCGACTATTCGTTTTCATTTAACCGAAGGCGCTACTGTATTCAATGCGGCCCCACTCTGTTTGAACCCGTCGATTATAATATTATGTTGTGTTAGATTTAAGAAAGCGTAGGTTTGATTTCTTAATGTTTAAGAAAGGTAATGTTACATTGTGTTAGATTGGGTTAGAATTGAGTGAAGGCACGTTACTTATAACATACTTATACATCGGTTACTTATAAGCTATTCTTAATGGGAACACCCATCCGTAGGCATATATTGACTCGTTTCGCCATCTCTTCAAACAATGCTGAAACAGAATTGCGAACAGGTTGAGCAATTTTCACAGAGATGGCTCCACCGGCCTGACAATAACGAACGCCACATATGGGTTCTCACAAAACCATTTGCCACACAGCTCAGTCCTGAAAGTGTTAATAATGCTAGCCCTATTACTTTAACCAGGCATGGAATCCATAGGTATGAAAAATTGTAATCTTGTGAATAATATCAATTCTAGAGGAACAAGTTTTAGTTGTAGAAATAAAATTCACTAATGTGGCACAATACTTATTTTCAGGTCCAAGGTATGCTTACCATATTTAAAGAAAGGTGCAAATCCTCATATAATAAATATCAGTCCACCATTAATTATAAAAATTAAACGAATATGGTTTCAAACTTATGTCGATTATATAATATCCAAGTTTAGAATGTTAATGTGTGCTCTTGAAAGGGCCGATGAATATGAAAATGATGGTAATGCTGTGAATGCAGTCTTGTCAAAGACAGCAATAAATTATATATATTTCTAATTTCATTGTTAAGAAAAATAATTCCCTCAATTTGAGATTGCCTTACGCACGCGTCGTTTCGGGTATACATATGTCTGCGATAGTGATGTTAGTTGGTTCAGAATCACTAAATAATAGTGGGAAGCTGAAAATAATAGGTGAAGCAGTGTACGCTTTTGTTTAGCAAACACAGTAAATTTGTTACTAATCAGTCTTTAATCGATGAGACAATATTAAAAAACTGGAGGAATGTCAGTTTTTACCCATTATGCGTGTAATCAAGGTGTGAATAATTAACTTAAGGTTTACTATTAATACATGAATGTATAATTTATATTTTAGTAAACAAATCAATTTATTTTGCAGAATATAAATATTATTGATAAGATAAATTGTTGCCTGATACCTTCCGAGAGGAGAATTTGGAACATATAGATTTGGATAATTAAATAAGACAATTGAAAAGAACGAACAAATTATACAGATAAATCAGAGGAAAAGATCATGCAAATATTAATTGTCATCCAAACTAACTTAAACAGCGAGTTCGTTAACAAGACTGGAAGCTCAAATACTATATTGTTAAAAAATTATATGTTAAAAAAAAATTTATTAGATCTCGTACATTACAGCACATCATAGATCAGTCTGATTAATTGCCCGAACAAACATAATTAAAGAGTTAATTAATATCACTTTTGCAGAAATTTACAATATGTAAATTTCGTAAACATTAATAGTGACGAAGCAGCTACACGATTCTTGGATCTTAAAAATGGTGGAAATGTGCGGCAGGGAGAGGAGAACCTAGTCAACCACTAGGTACAACATTAACAATGGATTCTCAAAATTTTCTCGCAATGCTTTCTCATGAAAAGAGTATATTTTTTACGTTCAATCAATTAGAAATGCAAAATAATTTTACTTATAACATAATATTATATATTTTTCGGAGAATTAAAATTTGCATCGACAAAGCCGTAATGGGAAAGTTGAAAATTAGCGGTGATCTACGAAAAGCAATGAAATTAGTGAAATTAATGGTCAATTTAAAGTCGAAACTTACTTTGAAAAATTAAATAGCGTTTTCTTAAAAAGAACCGACATATTAATTAATTAAGGAAAAATTATTCCTACTTATAAAAGTTTTGTTACTTTTTGTAGAAGCTTAATACGATAATATAAATTATTTAAAATATTAAAAATACTGAAGTAAAATATATTTTTATATATTTTTGTAATATATTTTGTAACGCTAAATGATAAAAATTAAATAAGTTACGTATGAAAATATTTATTTATGTAGATTGAACTTTACCCATACATTTATAATAAAATGAACATAGTTATTCATATTCAACATTTCCACAAGTTCCGAAAATGATAAAATAGACCAACTCCAGCAAAAAGTCTAATGTATCATAATTATTTTATAGTTGAAAGATTATCAAGCTTTATGCCTGGATGATTGCGATTGATATTGATTGCAGTGATATTTACACACCTGCGTGCTGCAATTTTGACGTATTTAAATTTCTGTAGCAGTTGCTGAAATACCACATAATAGGTTTCATAGTTAAAAAATGGCATAAGATTTTCTGTAGAATATCAAGTGGATGTGAAGCTGCTATTGCACTGCAGACAGCATTCTTCACTGGAAGAATTTTTCTTCAGATGTGTTGACTCCAGATTTATTTGAATTGTTCTCGTTTAGAACACTAAAACTGAATGACATGTCCCTTGACACAGCAGGCCGTTAACCACGATACCCAGCAGATCCAAGGTTCCTTTATCTGAGATTAAGGCCAGCCTTCTTTGTTTCCAAACTTCTTTACATTGCGTTATATTCTTAAGATTCTTTGCAAGTTACAAAGAACAGAAACGGTACATGGATTAAAAAAGTGTAATAGTTTAATTTATATAATCTTGAACATTTTAAATCCGTTTACGTTGCTTTGCTTGTTGTATATGTTTATCACCTGGCGCTGAATCAACTACTACTAGCAGCATCCCTTCCTAAAATTTGGAAAATGCGCCAGATCTAATGAAACATGCTTAGATTGCAAATGTGTATTTACTGTATCCAGAAGAAATGAAATTACATTGACAAAAGTACCAGCTAGTTCTCCACGCCTATCTGAAACAACATTATATCATCTTGTTAAACAATAATATATTAAATGTGACTTGGTCTTTTAAATTTGAATCTATAAACATCTAACAAATAAATATGTTTTTCTTACTATTCATATCATTATACTTTCAGTAATATATTATGTGCTGTCACTTGGTATATTAACTGCTTAATTGTATTTTGCAACAAACCTTGCACACTAAACACTGTTTTTACTCCTGATACGAGTGGATAGTTCTTCGTCTTATATTCTTATATAGCATTGATTATAAAAGTGTATGAAATTGTTTTTATGCAGTCATGTATAATTATGTACATACAAATTCGCGATTAAGTCGCTATGTGTTCAAATTCAATTCCGAATAACGCTCTAGAAAGCGTCCCAGATAACAAACTGCAAGATGGTGGCGACACCATACCAGCACTATATTGCCACTTCTGAGAAGTGTCATCTGTTCCGTAGCCATTTGTGACCGAATTCATTAGCTAAAATGCCAGAACCTGTTACCAGCACGTTCTAGGCAAGCGTAGCACACCGTGTGAATCGCGCAGCACCAAGACCATCGTGATATGCGTGTCATCGCATTCATGAACCTTCTCAGCAATGACGTAGGGTCACATTTAGCAATGGGGAACCTGTGCTTTCATCCAAATTAAAACCGTTAGATGTCAGTAGATGTTGTACAATATGAGTATTGATAGATATTTTGATAGTCATTTTCCTATATTTATAGTTATTGAGCGAGTCATGTATATTTCTTTCATCTCGTCATATACTATAAATATTATCTATAAAATAAAATATTACTTATAAAATAACAAGTCATGCTGTTGCATCCCTAACTTCGCCTTGTGTAATTTCTTAAATAACATGCGGTCATCGTATTTAATATAACTCTCAATTGCATGAATTTGTAACGATGAAATGAAGAAAATATATATAAAGTAAATATATACATTTTTATAATAAAGTAATTAATGACTTTATGGAAAAAATCGACGTATCGAGCTAGTTTACAGAAAATAATAAAATCGTGTTCTTATATCTTTGTTTCGTGCCGGTGTATCTCTTTTGGAATCAAAATAAATAAATTGCTTAGTGTAGTCATTTTTCATATTCGTTCATAATTTTTATGGAAATAGCTTCTCCATTAGTAAATGTCAGCCTGCGCCACTACCACGCGCGTAGCTATGGTGAGCTGATAGTATGATTGACACGGCCGTGTAGCCCGTGTGCTATATCGCGGTGCATTAATAATGCCGTGGTACGAGTGTCCTTCGTTGCTCGTTGTTTGCCAAACATAGGTTGTTTGCAAACCTATGACCGGTTACTTTCATTTTTTAAAATGAATTGGTATGTTCATTCTTCCGTAATATGATAGAGCATTTTAAAACGAGTTCAACGACCTGCAACATGAAGCCATTGAAGGTTACAAAAGGTAAAGTAAGGCGATGATACTTACGGTTTTGATAGTAAATGAGACATACGTATTGTAAACAGTGGTGGAATGCGTAATGTTTACCGTTTACTTCACTGTCAATAAACACTTTTCGAAGGGCATTTTAGTAATTTGCAGGATAATTTGAACATGATAAGATTAGTATTGAAATATCGGTTCGATTACGTTTGGTTAGGCTGTTCTTTGTGTCGCCCATTTTATAAGTACTGAGCTGCGGATTCCTGAGGACAGCTCACAAAATTGTTGAACTATGAAAGATTATCATTGTGAAATTGAATCAAAAGGTAATTAAATTCCATTAGATTGTAAACAAATCTTAATATTCCATTTTAAATAGTAAAGTAAAATACTCTTTACAAAACTACAAGAATGGATACACACTTCGCTAAGATAAAAAATTATTTACAAGAATTAGATAAGAATATCTCAGCAAATTTTAAATATTAAGCTAGCGAACCAAGCAATACGTTTTCAGTAATTACGAATATGAAAAATTCTTGAACTTTCCAACAGAAAGATGTTCTAATCAGTAAAAAGAAAAATCAAACATTCAATTTCAATTCCAGAATACAACTGTGATGCAGAGACATGCAGAGACGAGCATACCGACACACAGTAACACAGTCTGATCACCGAGCTAAGGCAGCTACCCTCGCACCAATGAGTTGAACCACACGATCGCGCCTCGACGCGCATACGTCAGACAGTTGAAGCAGACTCCAACCACAACCTCCGCACGAGGACCATTTCACGCACCATGAGGGTCGCCCGCAGTTACGCACACATATTCACACAAGCAACACAGAAGTATAGCATAAGTCATTTCATGTGTAATCATAATTTTAGAATGCGCATTATTCATAATTAGAGCCGCGCCAGCTCACGCCGGCCGCGCACGCTTCACCACGACCGTCCGCACCACCACGAGTGTCGAGCGTCCGCCCCATTCCAGGTCCTAGCGACTCGCGTTCCCGCGCGATCCGAGGAGGTCGCGGATCCGCGAGTCAACGAAGAGATCAAGCCCAGCGCTCGATGAGTACAAATCGATCCAAGCGCTCATCGCAACCGTACCTATCATGCCTCCGGGCCTTACTCCACCTCACTTGAAGATGTTTGCTATTTCGTTACTATTCTAACTCAGAATTCAAGTTGCTATTTCCAATTCTAACTTTAACTTTATTCTAAATCAACGATTCTAGTACTTAGCCATTCTTAGCATAGGGCAGTAAAGTGTAAGCTTAGGTTTTACTTAGAATATATTTTGTTTTTACCAGTATTTACAAACTCTCATTATTTTCACAGCCTTCTTTGTCTTATATTAAATTAAATTCATTACGATACGAAGTCTTTCACGAGTTCACGCGTCTTCCAAAATCATTCAAGGAGTTCTGACCATTAGTCACGCTTAGTTACCGACCAGTTAGAGTGGCCCTCCGCTTAACTGCACCAAGTCACAGTTTGACTAAGGAGAAGATATCCATCGTTTTCCATATCTCTGGATCGGCAAACTAAAGCGGCCCTCTCCGCTAGTGGATCCATATCTGGTGTTTTGGAATCCGATTTGAATGCGCCTTTCCGCTATGGATAAACGAACTCGACGCGTGGGAAGGAAGAACTTCCTGCGTTCTCCAGTGCGCGAATACGTAGATACAAGCAGCTACTCCATCGTCGACCACTGCTCCGTCTCATCTCCTGCTGTCTGCCGACCGGACAGCCTTTCCGCATCGCCGCCTCCGTCGCCAATCCGCACCAGAGATCAGCCTGCCTGGGTACTCGTTCCATTGTCGATTCCGCCTCACAGCCCGTACGCAGGGACCATACAGGGGAAGATCCTCGCCGACGACGATACCTGGAACGAGGATAGTAATTAGCGGTTTCCAAGACTTCGAAAGGTAAATCCCCTTTTATATATACTCGCTTTCGTGACTTTCGCGCAGTTTTCCTCGTTCCAAAAAGAACCCGGTCTTCGACGCAATTGTGCGAGTCAAACCGTTCGAGGCTGCGTGTTACTCCGAAAAACGGTTAATTTTCCGCGACCCGAGACGTGACACGTCTATAAGAGATAAAATATTTGTAAAACTTTAATTATAGTCTTCAATGCAAGCAGGTGGACAGTATTTCAATTTTTAAGAAAATTGATGAAAGTCAACCAATTTCAAATGGTCAGGATCTTTGCTGTTTGAGCACTAAGTGATTAACAACTAACTGCATAAATTTCAGGTTTATGAACATATTGATTGAAGCTTATGCAGACCCGTTTATAACCGAGTTACTAAATAATAATCAACTAATCACTAAGTTATCATTTAAAAACTTAAACGATTACACCTCGCATACATATAAAAATATTGAAAACGTGAAATGTAAGTGGTTTATCAAAAATTCTTCTAAAAGTACGGACGAAGCCAATAAGTGTCTTTGTTGAAGTAAGCAAGTTCTAACGTTTTAAGCAGCGCGATGGCCCTTATCTGCCTACGTTTCATAGCAAGTAAGTTCTGAAGTTCTATGAAATATGAATAAGTTCTCAAATTCTCAGTTCAACGTTTAAAACTGTGTGTTCTATATATTTATGTAAAGTTTTGGTCCCTATCAGTTTATACGATTCAGAGTACGTAAGATGCAAAGTTCCATGCAACATGATTTCGTTTCTCATTTCTACATTCGATAGTAGGCACTTTCTAAATCTCCATACAACGCGATGCAACTTCACAGTCCTACGTTTGAAAGTAATTCCTAAAGTTCCACGAAAATGGATGTCGCATATGAGTGTTTACATGTCAGTGTAAGTAGCTTCGAAGATTCCTTGCAACAAGATGGAGCATCTCAGTACTCTAATTCGACGTAAGTAATAACAAATATTTTGTGCTACAAGATGTTGCTTCCCATTTTTACGCTTCAAAGCAAGTATGTAATGTTCTATGCATCGCATTATGTTTACCTGCTTCTACACTTTAGAATAATGTGAATGCTATAATTCCCTGCAACGGAATGGCCCTACATAGTGTCTACATTTCAGAGCAATAGAGTTCCTATGCTCCATGCAATGCGATGGCGCATCTCATTTCAACGTTACAAAGTAAGTAAGCAGTAACATTCTATGCATTGCATTATTGCTTATTTGCTACCACACTCCAAACGAATGTGAATTCTACAGTTTGAAACAACGAGATGGTGCTTCATAATGTCTGCATTTTAAAACAGTAGAATTCTAATGCTACATGGAATGCAATGGCGCATCTCATTTCAATGTTCCGAAATAAGTAGGCTGCAATTTTCTATGCATTACAATATGCCGATCTGCTTCTATATTTCAAAAGAAAGTGAAATCTATAGTTCCTTCCAACGGGATGGTGTTTCAGTGTCTGCGTTTTGAACGAGCAGAGTTCTAATGCATATGCATCGCGATGATGCATATCATTTCAACGCTTCAAAGTAATTAGATTGTAATGTCTTATGTATCGCATTATGCCTCTCTTCTACTACGCTTTAAAGGAATGTGAATCTTACAGTTACTTGCATCGGGATGGTAATTCATGGTACCTGCTTTTCAAACCAATAGATCTCTAATACTTTATGCATCGCGAGGGCGCATATCATTTCAGTGCTTCAAAGTAAGTAGATTGTAATGTTCTATGCATCGCAATTCTCTCATTTGCTTCTATGCTTCAAAAGAATGTGAATCCCTTGCAACGAGGTGGTTTTTCATAGTGTCGTCGTATCAGAGGAATTTATTTCTAATGCTTCATGCATCGCGATGGCCCATGTCATACCAACGTATCTAGATAAGTAGAAAGTAATGCTCCATACGTCGCATTATGCTTACCTGCTACAACGCTACAGAGGAATGTGAACTCTACAGTACCCTGCAACCAGATGGCGCCTTGCAGTATCTTCGATGCAACGCAGTAGGGTTGTATTGCTCTATGCAATGCGATGGCTTCCGACGTTACAAAGTAAGTAAGCAGTAAAGTTCTGTGCATCGCATTATGCTTATCTGCTTCTACAATTCAAAGGAATGTGAATTATACAGTTGCGTGAAACGGGAGAGAGAACGTTATTACTCTGAGAGGTAGATACTACGAAGCGCCATTCCGTTGCATGAAACTGAAGAATTCATAGTCGTTTAAAGTATGAAAGCAGAAAACAATATTTCTGCGAATGGAAGATTACAACATACTTACTTCGAACCATTGAAACGGGATGCGCTTCCGCATTGCAAGGAGTATTAGAACTCTATTACATTCACTCGTAGACATTCCGGAGCGCCATACCGATGCATGAAACAGTAGAATTCACATTACGCTGAGGTGTACAAGCAGAAAAGCATAATACTGTGCATTGAACATTACAGCTTACGTACTTTGAAATGTCGAAACGAATTGCGCCATCGCATTGCGTGGAAAATTTGAACACCATGTATTTGACATGCAGATAAATTAAAGTGCCATCCCGTTGCATAGAACTGTAGAACTCACATTCTTTTGAAGTATAGATGCATATAAGCATAATGCTGTACGTAGAAGATTACAGCTGAATTACATTGTAACGATTAAATTAGATGCGTCATTACATTGCATGGAGCAGCGTAACACCACTGCATTGACACGCAGACATTATGAGGCGCCATCCATTTGCAATGGACTGTATCATACATATTCTTTTGAACAGTAAAAGCAGATAAGCATAAGCTACGCATAAAAGATTGGATCTTCCTTTTTTTGAAACTTTGAAGTGAGATGCGATCGCATTGCATAGAGTATTAGAACTCCGTTGTACTGTTATGTAGACACTATGAAGCAACAACCCGATACATGGAACTGTAGAATTAACATACATTTGAAATATAGAAGCAGATATGTATAAAGCTATGCATAGATTGTTACTGCTTACTCAGTTTGAAGCGTTGAAATGAGATGCGACATCGCATTGCCTGGAGAAATAGGATTTTACTCTAGTGATACGCAGGCACTGTGATGCACCATCCCTATTCATGGAACTGTGGAATCCACATTGTTTGGAAGTGTGGATACACATAAGCGTAATGCTATGCATAGAAGATTGCAGCTTACTTACTTTGAAGGGTTGAAATGAAATGCGATATCACATTGCATGTAGCATTAGAACTCCGGTGCTTTGACACGCAAACAATATGAAGCCCCATCCTGTTTAATGGAACTGTAGAAGTGACAGTCTTTTGAAGTGTGGAAGCAGATAAGCATCACGCTATGCTTTCATGACCGCAGCTTACTTACTTTGAAACGTTAAAATAAACAGCGCCATCGCATTGCATGAAGCACTAGTTCTTCATTGTTTTTACACGCAGACAGAGCGAAGCGCCATCCCGTTGCATGAAACTGTAGATTTCACATTCATTAAAAATGTAGAAACAGATATGCATAATACTATGCACAGAAGATGACAGCTTACTTACTTTGATACGTTGATATGAGATGCGACATCGCACTGCATGGAGCACTAGATCACCATTGCGTTGAAACGCAATACCATTGGCCGGAAGTGTCAAATTCACATTCTGCTAATGAGTGGATGTCGTCAAACATAACACCATACATGTCGGCGTTGCATGGAGCACTAGAATTTCACTGCTGTTACACGCAGACAATATGAAGCACCATCTCGTTTGAATGAACTGTAGAGTTCACATTCCCTTGATTTGTAGTGGCATATATGCTTAATGTTATTGAAGGATAATTAAATTATCTTAATTTAAAAGTTAATTAATAATTCTAGTTTCAAATGTTATGCAATTGGAATATTTTAAATAGCGAGCGAGAAGTGGTGTGTGGAATAAATGAGTTTTTTGTGTAAATATTTTTAAACGATGAAGCTGTTGTTCATTAGCATTCTTTGGAGTTATATCTCAGTTGAGATGAACTATTTAATGATTTACAAAATCTTGTGGTTGTCTTTAGTTAATAAGTTTCCTACAATTTGTGGATCTCAGGCGTGGTAATTATCAAGAAGACATTCTAGATTAAAATGGGATACGTTCTAAGGATTGGAATATTACCAAGTATTTGAAGACAGAACGTTGGAGAAAATTCCTTGACGGTCTAGAACGTTCGAGAAGTTATTCATGCGCCGCGAGTGTAGTTTTGAGAGATAGTCCGAGAACGGGAATTAAACATTCGTGTAGAGGCAATTCAAGTTTATACGCGGGTGTCGAGTGAAAATTTTCACAATGAAAGATTGGAGTAAAATCACAGTTACTGCGCTAGAAGAGATATTAATAGAATTAGCAGAAGGTGAGTTAGTTATGTTGCGCCTTGAGTTAGATGCGATGCGTTGTTAGTGGCGGTGACAATCTCCTGGCACTGAATAATGGCAATGAATGTAATGTTTTATCTGAAATTAGTTAGCGGCGAACGAATATTTCGGCAGTTGCAAATGTACTTTGTAAATTTGATGGCAAATCTGGTGATTGTGAAATTTGGAGGAAGCAGATCAATTTGTTGAACACGATATATAAATTGGAAGATGACGTTGCACGATTACTTATCGGTATGCGACTGAAGGGAAAAGCACTTGAATGGTTTCATTCGAAACCAGAATATATAACTATGCCATTCAACCGACTGCGGGAAGAATTAAGAGTTACGTTTTATCATCCACAAAGCAAGTTTGAAATAAGGAAGGAATTTGAAGAGCGATTATGGAAGATGAACGTGACATTTCTGGAATATTTGCGCGAGAAAATCATCCTTAGAAATCGAGTACCAATCAACGACCATAAAATACCTGAATATTTGATTGACGGCATCCCCGATGAAATGCTCAGGAGCCAGGCGCGTATTCAACAGATAACAAAAACCGATCAACTTTCGAAAGCGTTTGAAGAGGAAATTCTCCGAGATCAAGGTTTGTCGAGTGTACAAATGTCAACAAAGTTTGAAAAGTGTGAAGACAGTTTCAATAGAAATGAACGAAAAGAGGTGGTCAATGTGGGTGAGATAAAAGAGTTCACCGGTAATATTGTACGATGTTATAATTGTGGTGGGCATGATCATATTAGCATGAATTGTCCAACGAAAGATCGCGGTGTAAACTGTTTTATATGTCAAGAACGTGGACATATTGCGTCGAAATGTCCCAAAAAATCTAAAGAGAGCTGCGCGACATTAAGAGTATCGCACCGAAAGTATCTCAAAAATATTTTACTTAATAGATAGGAGATCGAAGCATTAATCGATTCAGGAAGTGATTTTAGTTTAATTCGCGCAGACGAGTCTATTAAGCTTGGTTTTCCGCAATTACGACGCAATTACATTTCGATGGTATAGATTCAAAGAATGATACGACATTTGGTGAATTTCAAGTAGAAATTACCGTAGATGGGCACTCATATCCGATTTGTATACAAGTAATCTCCGATACCAATGTTCGGCACAAGCTGTTGATAGGAATGAATTTCTTAAATGTAACCGATGTTAGCATTAGAGGTGGTAAAGTAAACTTTCGTCCATTACCAAAAGTAACGCGCAAAATTGTTGAAAGAGAAAATATTGTACCGGAAATATTTAAAATAGATGTAACGAGTGGCGTGTTAGCAGTAAATTAGCGAGTGGCAATAGAATATCTTGTTAGTAATTACAAGCCGAGTAAAACCTTTAAACCTGAAATTGCAATGAAATTAATATTGAAAGGCGAAGAGTCTATATATCAATCGACGAGACGACTGTCAGCGTCGCAAAAAGAGATTGTTAATGTGCAGATAAAACAGTGGATTACGGCTGGAGTCGCTCAGTTATCTACTTCTGATTATGCGAGTCCGGTTATTCGCGTTCGGAAGAAAAATGATTCGTTTAGATTATGTGTGGATTATCGACAAATTAATAAGAAGATTATTAAATATAGATATCTGTTACAATTGATTGAATATCAATTAAATTTGTTACAAGTCGCTCGCATTTTCAGTACTCTTGACTTGAAAAACGGTTTCTTTCACGTGCGACAGGATAAATCAAGTCGAAAGCATACAGCATTTATTGTACCAGATGGTCATTCTGAATTCTTACGAGTCCCTTTTGGTCTATATAATACAGCAGCAGTTTTTCAAAGATTTATAAATACCATATTTAGAGATCTTGTTCGAGACAGAATAGTTGTAGCATACATACATGATTCGATTATTTCATCAAATGATGTTGAAAGTGGGATCAAAAATCTTGAAAGGATTTGAATTTTTGCGAGCGGAGCCGGTTCAATACTCAGCTGGGAAAAGTGTTGTTTTCTGCAAACTTCTGTCCAATTTCTCGGGTATGTAATCAACAATGGTTATGTTCGCCTCTCACTAAAATTGATGCAGTCCGACGATTTCCAATGTTAAACACGTACAAAGTTTTCTTAGACTAATTGGGATTTTCCGTAAATTTATTCGTGAACACCCTGTAATTGCGTGACATTTGTCTAACCTTCTGCGAGCGAATGCTTAATTTTGTTTTGAGCAACTGAAAAGGAAGAATTCACACGACTTAAGCTTTTATTGAGTGAGAAACCAATATTGAATTTGTATCAAGTAGAAGTAGAGACGGAGTTGCATACAAATGCTTCTGCGTTAGGGTACAGATCGATTTTATTTCAAACAAATAACTAAGATCAACCTTTTCACCCTGAATATTATTTTCTTGTTGTATCGGGTAAATGCTTTTACAAAATTTACATGGCTTTATGCTACAAAATCTACTACTACAGCTTAAGTTTTGTCACGCCTCAAGAAGCAAGCGAATATTTTCTGTATTCCGCGTCGAATAATTTCTGATAGGGGAACCGCTTTCAGTGCAAATGTTTTCAAGCAATATTGTCAAGAAGAAAATATAGAATATGTTTCAAATACAACAGGAATTCCTAGAGCTAATGGTCAAGTTGAACGTCTTAATAGACCATTCATACTGTTGTCAGCAAAATTAGCTGCACCTGAGCTCCGTGAATAATGTAAGTACTTAGAAGTAGATCAACAATGTTTGAAATCAACAATACATCGAAGTATTGGTAGGTCACCATATTATCTTCTCTCTGGGTCACATTCGCGTCTTAGAGGTCATCTTGACATCCGACATATACTTGAAAAGGAATGGATCACACGTTTTCAAGATAAACGCGATGAAGTACGACTTCAAGCAAGCAAAAATATATCCAGGATCCAACAAGAGAATAGGCGAACCTTTAACAAGAGTAGACGAAAGGCTAGAATTTATCGTGAAGGAGATCTAGTAGCAGTTAAACGTATGCAACAGAGTCCTGGTCTAAAAATAGCTCATAAATATTTTGGACCGTATGAAGTTACACAAGTTTTACGCAATCAACGATTTGTATTTCGAATGGTATGGGAAGGAGAAGGACCCTTACAAACATCTACATCAGCAGATTCTTTGAAATTGTGGATCGACGAAATCAATGTTGATTTATCTGAAATCGAAGACGATATGAATGAAGACATTCGGGACAAACGTTCATACAGGACGGCCGAGTGAAGGATAAGGAAATTATTTAAATCTAAAAGCTAATCTATAATTCAAGTTTCCAATGTTACGTGCATGAAACATTCTAGAATGCGAGAGAGCGAATGTGCGGAAAAAGTGCGGAGAATTAGAACCCTATTGTTTTGAGATGCAGACACTGTGAAAGACCACCCTGTTGCATGGAAGCGTATAATTCACAACCTTATGATGTGTAGAAGAAGATAAGCATAGTGCTATGCTTAAAGGACTACTGCCTACTTACTTTAAAATGTTGAATTGAGATGCGTTATAACATGCCATGCAGCATTAGAACTCTACTGCTTTGACATGCAGGCACTATGAAGCGCCATTCCGCTGCGTGGAACTGTAGAATTTACATTCTGTAGAAATGTAGAAGCAGATACGCATAATGCCATGCATAGAACATTAAACGCTGAAATGTGGTGCACCATCGCAATGGGTGAAACATCAGAGGAAGTTGCATGGAACTGTATAATTCAGATTCTGTAGAAATGTAGAAACAGATAAGCATAATCCGATGCAATGAGCATTACAACTTACTGTACCTATTTTGAACTGTTGAGATGAAATGCGATATCGCGATGCATGAAGCATTAGCAATTAAATGCATCGACACTTAGAAATCTAAAAACGCTATCTCTTAGCAAGGAAGTGTAGGATTCACCTTCTATTGACGTTAGAAGTTGCGAGGAAGTATAGAAATCACATTCCTTTAAAGTGCAGAAGCAGAGAAGCATAGTGAGATGTATAGAGTACGAAAACCTACTTAAGTACTCCGAACTGTTGATATGAAATGCCATATCGCATTTTATGAAGCATTGGAATTCTATTGCTTCGATACATGGACTTCTACTGACACACTATTCCGTAGCAAGGTAGTATGGGATTTACATCCTTCTCAAGTTCAGACACAGATACACAATGACGCGTTGCATTGTATATTACATCGTATCATGAAACAAAGAAGTGAAAAGCGACATCGCTTCGAATGCAGGACTAGAACTCTACTGCTTCGACACGTGGACATCTACAAATCGTATCCCCTCGAAAGGATGTGCAGAAATCTCATTCTTTTGAAGCGTAGAAACAAATATGCATAACGAGATGTATAGAGCATAATAATATACTTACATACTACGAACTGTTTGTATGAAATGCGATATCGCGTTTCATGGAGAATTAAAGCTACGTAGCTTCGATACGTAGACACCTAGAAACGCTACCCAGTAGCAAAGAAGTGTGAGATTTACATGCTTTTAATGTGTAGACGCAGATACACGAAACGCATTGAAGTGAACAATACTTCCTATCATGTAACATTGAATTATGATGCGACATCGCGTCGAATGAAGTATTAGAACTCTATTGCTTCTACACGTTGACATGTAGAAACGCTATCCGCTTGCGAAGAAGTGTAGATACCTCATTCTTTTGAATTGTAGCAGCAGAAGAGCATAATGTGATCACTAGAGCATTAAAATCAACTTTCATACTTCAAATTGTTGATTTGAAATGCGATATCGCGATATCGATTTTATGGAGTATTTGAGCTCTGTTGCTTCGATACGTAAATGTTTACAAACGCTATCCCGTAGCAAGGAAGTGTGGAATTTACATCTTTTGGAGTGTAGATGCAGATACGCAAAACGAGTTGCATTGAACATTACATCTTATCACGAAGCATTGAAGTGAGATGCGACGTCGCGTCGAATGAAGTATTTGAACTCTATTGCTTCGATACGTAGACATATACAAACACTATCCCTTTGCAAGGGAGTGTGGAGTTCACATTCGTTGGAAGTGTAGAAAAGATAAACGTAACGCATTGCATTGAATATTACATCTTACATTAAACATTGATTTAAAATCGCAACATCGCGATGAATGTAGTTTCTTACTATTTAAAGTGAAACATTGAGATTTGTTTAAAATCTAATGGAATTTAATTACCTTCTGATTCAAATTCACAATGATAATCTTCCATAGTTCAACAATTTTTTAGCTGTCTTCAGGAATCCGCAGCTCAGTACTTATAAAATGGACGACAAACGAACAACCTAACCAAACGTACTCAAATCGATTTTTCAATACTAATATTATTATGTTTAACTTATCCTGCAAACTATTAAAATGGCCTTCGAACAGTATTTACTCACTTTCTTCCACCACTGTTTGTAGTACGTATGTTTAATTTACTATCAAAACCGTAAGTATTATCGCCCTTCTTTACTTCTTTTAACCTTCAATGGCTTCATGTGAGAGGTCGTTGAACTCGTTTTAAAATGCTCTGTCGTATTACGGAAGAATGAACATACCAATTCATTTAAAAAAATGAAGGTGACCTTCAAATGTCCAACATACCTCCACTTACAAAAAAACTATTTTCACCAACGGATGGGTCCTTTGTGTTGTGTAATTTTATATCAGCAAAATTTCTATGAAACTTATAGTTTTGAGAATATCTAAGGTGCTAATTATTACTGTCCAATCCTGTATATTGTTATGGATGTGTCCACCAAGGCAACGATGAACAAAGTTAAATTTAATATTACGATGTTTATTATACTATTTATGATATATTTGTTTTTCTGGAATTTAGCCAAAGAACAATTTCGAAAGTAGAATATTTCTCTATTAACCAAATCATTGCAAACGTTAAGTAAAGTGCGTGTTTTTCAAAACAGTCAAATGCAAATTATGATACAACGGTTCTGAGAAATGGTACGTGTCACTCTTTTTTAATTTCCGTTTTTTTAGTCAGAGGAAATTTAATTGAAATATCCGCAAAATTTTAAGACAAAAAAGTTATTATAATCTTACGTAACATATATGATGGTAATAAAGAATAAGTATACGGAACTGAAAATGAAAAGTAATGAGCAGAAAAAGAAACTGATAGAACTGCAAAGTAGATTGATACATCCCTCAAATGAAGCTTCTACGTCAATAAAATCTCGTAAACAAAGAACTATTGCAAAAATCAGGTATAATCAATATTACTTCTGCTCAAAAGCTATAATATAATTGGACCGAAATGGATATAAAACAGGCAATTATATCTATACGTTCTCATCTATGCAAAGGCAAATATTTCAAAGAGAAAAAATGTATTACTTGCAAATTACTTATGTTCGCAGAGATCTCACTAATTCAGGCTTCTCGTCTTGCAAAACGAATAATTTATTTAACATGGAAAGGGGATGAGAAATAGTAAGAGGTTTTCATATTTCATAGCCTCACTCGATACGTCCAATCGATCACGTAAAACATCGGACACTAATTACATCTACACCTTCAGACCTTAAATATATAATTTCAACAACATATTTAATACTGTTTTAATAACATTTTTCTAATTATTTATATCTGTGCCTAATAAATATATATTAATCGAATAAGTTGCTTTACCAAAGAATAAAAAAAACTGAGGATTACAAATCTGAGCATTACATAACAAACGTGCATTACATATATAAGGTTACATGTAACAAAAGATGAAGACCAAAAAGATCGTATATAGGTTGAATGCACAATGCGGTCATAGAGATACAGAAACGGCAAAAATTCCAAACACTAATTAACAAAATTCAAAAAGGGGGAGGTGAAAATCCATTTCTTTGACGACGATCAGAAACAAGGCCTCATGCACTACAATATCCCAAACAATCAGCGATTGACACGGCAATGCCAACGGATGGAACGAATTCCGTGGCAGAACTGTGCAAAGACAGTGCTCCTACGCAGCTCTCGTAACGGCATACTCTGAGTACTGGGGCGACACTCGTATCATGGCACTAATAATGTACCGCGATATAGCACACGGGCTACACGGCCGTGGCAATGACACTATCAGCTCACCATAGCTACACGCGTGGTAATGACGTAGGATGACATTTACTAATGGGAAAGCTGTTTCCATAAAAATTATAAACGAATATGAAAAATGACTAAACTAAGCAATTTATTTATCTTCATTCCAAAATAGATACACCGACACGAAACAAAGACATAAGAACTCGATTTTATTATTTTCGGTAAACTAGCTAGATACGGGGATTTTTTCCATAGAGTCGTTAATTACTTTATCATAAAAATATACACATTTACTTTATACATATTTTTTTCATTTCATCGTTACAAATTCATGCAACTGAGAGTTATATTAAATACGATGACCGCATGTTATTTAAGAAATTACACAAGGCGAAGTTAGGGATGCAACAGCATGACTTGTTATTTTATAAGTAATATTTTATTTTATAAATAATATTTATAGTATATGACGGGATGAAAGAAATATACATGACTCGCTCAATAACTATAAATATAGGAAAATGACTATCAAAATATCTATCAATACTCATATTGTACAACATCTACTGACATCTAACGGTTTTAATTTGGATGAAAGCACAGGTTCCCCATTGCTAAATGTGACCCTACGTCATTGCTGAGAAGATTCATGAATGCGATGACACGCATATCACGATGGTCTTGGTGCTGCGCGATTCACACGGTGTGCTACGCTTGCCTAGAACGTGCTGGTAACAGGTTCTGGCATTTTAGCTAATGAATTCGGTCACAAATGGCTACGGAACAGATGACACTCCTCAGAAGTGGCAATATAGTGCTGGTATGGTGTCGCCACCATCTTGCAGTTTGTTATCTGGGACGCTTTCTAGAGCGTTATTCGGAATTGAATTTGAACACATAGCGACTTAATCGCGAATTTGTATGTACATAATTATACATGACTGCATAAAAACAATTTCATACACTTTTATAATCAATGCTATATAAGAATATAAGACGAAGAACTATCCACTCGTATCAGGAGTAAAAACAGTGTTTAGTGTGCAAGGTTTGTTGCAAAATACAATTAAGCAGTTAATATACCAAGTGACAGCACATAATATATTACTGAAAGTATAATGATATGAATAGTAAGAAAAACATATTTATTTGTTAGATGTTTATAGATTCAAATTTAAAAGACCAAGTCACATTTAATATATTATTGTTTAACAAGATGATATAATGTTGTTTCAGATAGGCGTGGAGAACTAGCTGGTACTTCTGTCAATGTAATTTCATTTCTTCTGGATACAGTAAATACACATTTGCAATCTAAGCATGTTTCATTAGATCTGGCGCATTTTCCAAATTTTAGGAAGGGATGCTGCTAGTAGTAGTTGATTCAGCGCCAGGTGATAAACATATACAACAAGCAAAGCAACGTAAACTGATTTAAAATGTTAAAGATTATATAAATTAAACTATTACACTTTTATAATCCATGTAGCGCTTCTGTTCTTTGTAACTTAAAAAGAATCTTAAGAATATAACGCAATGTAAAGAAGTTTGGAAAAAAAGAAAGCAGGCCTTAATCTCAGATAAAAGAACATTGGATCTGCTGTATCGTGGTTACCGGCGTGCTGTGTTAAGGGATAAGATATCAGTTTTAATTTTCTAAACGAGAACAATTCAAAAAAGATCTAGAGTCAACACATTGGAATAAAAGTTCTTCCAGTGAAAAATTCTGCATGCAGTGAAGTAGTAGCTTCACATCCCCTTGATTTTCTACAGAAAATCTTATGCCATTTTACTCGATTGACTAGAATCGAAACTATGAAACCTATTAGGTGGTATTTCTGCAAATGCTACCATACACATACACACGCGCACATACGCCCAAACGCACACACGAAATCCATCAAAATTAAAGATACTGTGTATGTGTTGGAGGATGCGTCCAAAAAAAAAGGATTATTACATGGATAAATTGTAGAATACCATTTGTAATTGATAATTAGATTATAAACATTTATTTGCTTTTATCAGATATTTAAATACGTCAAAATTGCAGCACGCAGGTGTGTAAATATCACTTTGCGATCTCATTTCAGTTTGTTATGCAGTTATACTTATGTATAAGCTTCCATCCAAGCATAAAGCTTGATAACCTTTAAACTATAAAATAATTATGAAATATTAGACTTCTTGCTAGCGTTACAAAATATATTACAAAAATATATAAACATATACTTTACTTTAGTTTTTTTAGTATTTTAAATATTTAATACTACTATATTAAACTTTTACAAAAAGTAACAAAATTATATAATTTTAATATATAATTATGTAATTATATATTATATTATTTTATTATATAATTATATAATTATATATTATATTATTTTATTATACAATTATATAATTTTTCCTTAATTAGTTAATATGTCAGTTCTCTTTAAGAAGAAGGTATTTAATTTTTCAAAGTAAGTTTCGACTATAAATGGACCATTAATTTCTCTAATTTCATTGCTTTTTGTAGATCACCGATAATTTTCAACTTTCCCAATACTACTTTGACGATGCAAGTTTCAATTCTCCGAAAGATATATAATATTATGTTACAAGTACAATTATTTTGCATTTCTAATTAATTTGAACGTAAAAAATATATTTTTTTATGAGAAAGCATTGCGAGAAAATTTTGAGAATCCATTGTTAATGTTGTGCTTAGTGGTTGATTAGGTTATCCTCTCCCTGCCGCACCTTTCCACCATTTTTAAGATCCAAAAATCGTGTAACTGCTTCGTCACTAGTAATGTTTACGAAATTTACATATTGTAAATTTCTGCAAAAGTGATGTTAATTAACTCTTTAATTATGGTTGCTCGTGCAATTAATCAGACTGATCTATGATGTGCTGTAATGTACGAGGTCTAATAAATTTTTTTTTAACAAATATTTTTTTAACAATATAGTATTTGAGCTTACAGTCTTGTTAACGAATTCGCTGTTTATTTATCTGTATAATTTGTTCGTTCTTTTCAATTGTCTTATTTCATTATCCAAATCTATATGTTCCAAATTCTCCTCTAGTAAGAAATCAGGCAACAATTTATCTTATCAATAATATTTATATTCTGTAAAATAAATTGATATGTTTACTAAAATATAAATTATACATTCATGTATTAATAGTAAACCTTAAGTTAATTATTCACACCTTGATTACACGCATAATGGGTAAAAACTGACATTCCTCCAGTTTTTTAATATTGTCTCATCGATTAAAGACTGATTAGTAACAAATTTACTGTGTTTGCTAAACAAAAGCGTACACTGCTTCACCTATTATTTTCAGCTTCCCACTATTATTTAGTGATTCTGAACCAACTAACATCACTATCGCAGACATATGTATACCCGAAACGACGCGTGCGTAAGGCAATCTCAAATTGAGGGAATTATTTTTCTTAACAATGAAATTAGAAATATATATAATTTATTGCTGTCTTTGACAAGACTGCATTCACAGTAATTCCATCATTTTCATATTCGTGGGCCCTTTCAAGAGCACACATTAACATTCTAAACTTGGATATTATATAATCGACACAAGTTTGAAACCATATTCGTTTAATTTTTATAATTAGTGGTGGATTAATATTTATTATATGAGGATTTGCACCTTTCTGTGAATATGGTAAGCGTACCTTGGACCTGAAAATAAGTATTGTGCCATATTAGTGAATTTTATTTCTACAACTAAAACAGAACTTTTATACTTACACTAGAAATGTTCCTCTAGAATTCATATTATTCACAAGATTATAATTTTTCATACCTATGGATTCCATGCCTGGTTGAAGTAATAGCGCTAGCATTATTAACACTTTCCGGACTGAGGTGTGAAGCAAATGGTTTTGTGAGAACCCATATGTGGCGTTCGTTATTGTCAGGTCGGTGGAGCCATCTCTGTGAAAATTGCTCAACCTGTTCGCAATTCTGTTTCAGCAGTGTTTGAAGAGATGGCGAAACGAGCCAATACATGCCTGCGGATGGGTGTTCCCATTAAGAATAACTTATAAGTTACCGATAGATGGTGCTGCTGGCGGTCGGTTACTCACAATCGACCGACGGCTGGTGCTGCATGTGCTTAATAATCCACAAATTATCGACGACTGATGTGACCAACAACCGATAGAGCATGTTTTCACATACAGCTGGTGTAACCAGTAGTAGGTAACTCAAAATTTATCAACAACTGGTGTGGCCTGCGGTCGGTAACTCACGATATAACGATAGTAGGCAATCCCCGCGGTAGATAACTTATGATATAATAACGGCTGGTACTGCGAATAGTCTGGAATTCAAGAATTATCAACGGTTGGCATTGCCAGCGATCGGTAATTCATCTCTTATGTGGCTTAACTTAATCTAACATCCTCTAAACTTAATTTAAGCCTAGTTAACCTCAGTTACACATAATCTGACTTAACCTGCCTTCACTCAATTCTAACCCAATCTAACACAATCTAACATTACCTTTCCTAAACATTAAGAAATCAAACCTACGCTTTCTTAAATCTAACACAATATAACTGAGCAACCTATAAGCATTTCCAAACATAACCTAAACTAAACGAACCTAGCGTAATCTAACTAAATCGTACATAACCACACTTCCATTTCGGAACGGAAGCAACCTCCGCAACTTTCCCAGGAACAAGGCTATGCCCCACTCTGGCGTCCAGCGACTCGCACGCCACGCGATCCGATGATGTCGCGTGTTCGCGAGCTGAAAGTGCAGTTTGAGTCATCCGCTCCAAACGTGCGGACCTCTCTCAATTCCAAACTCCAATTCAAACCAATTTGGACTATTCCAACTCAAACTCTAATTCCATTCAAGTTCCTAATTCTAACTCTAATTATATTATAATATCATCGAATTCTAGTACGTAGTCAACTTTAGCATAGGAAAGTAACAGTGTAAGCTTAGTTTTATTTAGAAAATACTTTATTTGGCTAGTACTTACAATTCTCATTATTCTAAACATTCCTTGTCTTACTATTAATATAAATTCATTTAGTACTTAGTCCTCCACGAGTCCACGCGTCTTCGAGATCATTCACGAGCTCTGACCTTTAGTCAAACTCGGTAATCAACCAGTCAGAGCGGACTACCGCTTAGCTGCATCGACCCACAGCGAGACTAGAGCTGAGATACACGTCGATTTTCCATATTCCTTGACCGGTAAGCTAGAGATCACCACCGCTTAGTGGACCCGTATCTGGATGTTTGGAATCCGACTCGAATGCGCCGTTCCGGTACAACCAAACGAACTCGCCGCGCGGGAAGGAACAACTTCTTATGATCACAGGTGCGCAAACACATTGGTGCAACCGTCGACTCGTGCATGTATCACTGCACCGTCTCATCTTTCACTGCACACCGGCCGGGCAACCATTCCACACCGCCGCATCCATCGCCGATCTGCACTGGAGAGTAGCCTATCACGGTACTCGTCCCGTAGACGATTCCGCCTCACAGCCCTTACGCAGGGACCATACCCGAGGATGATCCTGGCCGACGACGATACCTGCAACACGGATATTGAATATTAGCAGCTATCAAGACACCAAAGGTAAATCAAAGTTTTCGTATACTCGTCCGTGCATTCTCGAACCGCGTTTCGCGAGCAAAAAGAATCCGGACTTCGACGCAATTGTGCGAACCGAACCGCTTGCGCGACCCGAGACGTGACATTACATCTTATCATGAGACATAGAAATGAGATGAGATATCGCGTTTTACGAAGCATTAGTACTCCATTGCTTCGATACATAGACATCTAGAAACGCTATTCCGTAGCAAGGAACTGTGTGATTTACATTCCTTTGCAGTGCTGACGTGGTGTACATGACGCGTTGCATTGATATTATATCTTATCATGAAACATGGGTAAGCGATGCGATCACGCGTTTTGAGAAAAATTGCAGCTTCATTGCTCCAGTACCTAGGCACCTACAAGAAACTATATGCCGTAGCAAGGAAGTGTGGGATTTATGTTCTTTTGAAGTGTTGACAAGATATACATAACGCATTGCTTTGAATTACATCTCATCATGTCACATAGAAATAAGACGCGATATCGTCATATATGAAGCATTAGAGCTCTATTGCTTCGAAACGTAGAAGTCTGGAAATGCTATACCGTAGCAAGCAAGTGTGGCATTTATATTCTTTTGAAGTGTATACGAGATATACGTATCGTATTGCATTGATATTACATCTTATCATGAAACATGGAAATGCGATCACGCGTTTTACGAAGAATTGGATCTCAATTGCTTCGTAACGTAGAGATCTAGAATCGCTATTCCGTATCAAGGAAGTGTGGCATTTACATTCTTTTGAAGTATAGCCGAGATATACATAACGCGATTCAGTTAATATTACATCTTATGGTGAGTCACAGAAATGAGATGCGATATCGCCTATCAGGAAGCATTAGAACATTGCTGCTTTGATATGTAGACATCTAGAAACGCCATTCCGTAGCTAGGATGTGTGGGCTTTACATTGTTTGTAAGTGTTGACGAGATATACATGACGCGTTGCATTGAATATTACATTTTATAATGAGACATAGATATGAGATGCGATATCCCGTTTTATGAAGCATTGGAACTCCCTTGCCTCGAGAGGTAGACATCTTGAAACGCTATACCATAGCATGGAAGTGTGGTATTTATATTCTTTTGAAAAGTAGAAGCGAATTACATAACGCGTTGCATGGAATATTAGCTCTTGACATGAAACGTAGAAATGAGATGCATTATGCATATCTCGTATACACTTCAAAAGAATGTAAATGTCTCACTTCCTTGCTACGAAATAGCGTTTGCAGATGCCTATGCATCGAAGCAATACAGTTACAATGCTCCTTACAACGCGATATCGAATCTCATTTCTATGTCTCATGATAATATATAATTTTCATTGCAAAGTGTTATGTATTGCTCATCTGCGCGTCAAATGAATGTAAATGCGACACTTCCTTTCTAGGAAATAACGTTTCCAGATGCCTATGCATCGAAGCAATACAGTTATAATGCTTCTTAAAACGCGATATCGCATCTCATTTCTATGCTTCATGATAATATATAATATTCATTGCGAAGTGTTTTGGATACCTCGTCCACACTTCAAAAGAATGTAAATGCGACACTTCCGTGCTAGGAAATAGCGTTTACAGATGCCTACGTGTCAAAGCAATAGAGTTCTAATGCCTCTTAAAATACGATATCGCATCTCATTCCTATGTTTCATGATAAGGTATGATATTTATTGCGAAGTGTCATGTATACCTGGTATTCACTTCAAAAGAATGTAAATGCGATACTTCCTTGCTAGGAAATAATGTTTCCAGATGCCTATGCATCGAAGCAATACAGTTATAATGCTTCTTAAAACGCGATATCGCATCTCATTTCTATGTTTCATGATAAGATACAATATTCGTTGCGAGGGGATATGTATACCTCGCATACACTTCAAATGAATGTAAATGCGTCACTTCCATTCTAGAAAATAGCGTTTCCAGATGTTTACGTATCGAAGCAATAGAGTTCTAATGCTACTCAAAACGAGATATAGCATCTAATTTCTATCTCTCATAATGAGACATAGTATTCATTGCGAAGTGTCATGTATACCTCGCATACACTTCAAGTGAATGTAAATGCGGCTCTTCCTTGCTAGGAAATAGCATTTGCAGATCTCTACGTATCGAAGCAATAGAGTTCTAATGCATCATTAAACGCCATATCGCATTTCATATCAACAGATTGAAGTGTGTTAATAGATTTTAATGCTATATACATCTCATTATACTTATCTGCATCTACACTTCAGTAGAATGCCATTTTTAAATTTCCATGCATGTGGACAGTGTTTTCCGATGCCAACGTGACGAAGCAATAGACTCCTAATACTTCATTCATTACGAAAATGGAAATAGAATAAAATAAGGACTCCACTATGGTAGATGTGAATGAGTTGGATGCACTGAGCTGGGAGCTCGTATACCTGAGGTACAACTGTTCTGTTCGTGTCGGAGATCGAAACTCCTTAGAGTCAATTGCTCTGTTCGAATCGGTGAATGAGACTGAGACTGGATCGGCGCGTCCGCAACCTCCTCGGGTCGCGCGGCACACGAGTCGCTGGGCCCCAGAGTGGGGATGGCGTGTGGACCGATGAGCGGAGTACAGATACGTAACCATTGGAGATTCGAGTCCGTAGCCGTCATAGATCTCTTCGCCCTCGTAACGTGCGATGGAATCCTCCCTCTGGTGTATGTGGCGTCGCCACCTCGTTCTGTGGCAGCGAGTAGGCGGGTTGCCCGCATACAGTTGATCCGGATGCTGTAGGAGATGCGGATGCCGATCTGGGGACGCCAAGGACGGTGGCAGGCGTCTGGGCATAGCAGGCGGTACGTCTGACGCCACAGTTCACATTCTCTTGCTTTTGCAGTGTTGAAGATATAAACATAAAGCATTGCATTGAATTTTCCATCTTATCATGAAACATTGAAATGAAATGCGACATCGCGTCGATGGAAGTATTAGAACTAGTAGTGTAACACCTCTGCATTGACACGCAGAAATTATGGGGCGCCATCTCTTTGCATGGGACTGTATAATACATATTCTTTTGAACGGTAAAAGCAGATAAGCATAAGCTACAGATAGAAGATTGCATCTTACTTTTTTTGATACGTTGAAGTGAGATGCGATCGTGGAATATTCTGGATTGCGAGCGAGACCGAGAGTGCGGAATTGATGAGGTTTTCATATGAATATTTTAAAACGATGAAGCAGTTGTTCATTAGCATTCTTTCGAGTTATATCACCGTTGAGAAGAACTATATAATGATTTACAAAACCTTGTAGTTGTCTATAGTTAATAAGTTTTCTACAGTTTTTGGGCTCAGGAGTGGTAATTATCAAGAAGACATTCAAGAATTAAATTGGATACGTTCTAAAGATTGGAATATTATCGAGTATTTGAAAACAGAACGTTGGAGAAAGTTACTTGACGGTCTAGAACGTTCGAGAAGTTATTCATGCGACCCGAGTGCAGTTTTGAGAGATATTGCGAGGATGAAAAATAAACTTTCATGTAGAGACAATTCGAGTTTATACGCGAGTGTCGAGTATAAATTTTCACCATGAAAGATTAGAGTAAAATCACAGTTACTGCGCTAAAGAAGATATTAATGGAGCATAAACTATCAACTGCTAGTTCGAAAGCTAAATTAATTTCCCGTTTGATGGATATTGACGCAGACGGAACGAGGATAGATGGCAAGCAGAAAGAAGTTCGTGAAGATAATGAAGGGTAGTGTGCTAATATATCATCAAACGTGCAGTCAGCAATGAATCTACAGCAACGAGAAACTGATTTTTTTTTAAGGAAAAAGAATTAGCAGAAGGTGAGCTGGCCATGCTGCGTCTTGAGTTAGATGCAATACGAAGGACAATTCATTTAATTACAGGTTGAGCAAAATTTGGAAAATGAGCAACGACGATCGACACGTAATTTTGGAAGCGTACAATATGATGTCGTTAGTGGCGGTGACAATCTCTTGGCATTGAATAATGGCAATGAATGCAATGTTTTATCTCAATTCTGTTAGCCGCGAACGAATATTTCGGCAGTTGCAAATTTACTTTTTAAATTTGTTGGAAAATCTGGTGATAGTGAAATTTGGAAGAAGTAGATCAAATTATTGAAGACGATATATAAATTGGAAGATGACGTTGCATAATTACCTATGGGTTTGCGACTGAAGGGAAAAGCACTTCAATCGTTTCATTCTAAACGAGGATATATAACTATGCCATTCAACCGACTGCTGGAACAATTAAGAGTTACGTTTTATCATCCACAAAGCAAAATTGAAATAAGGAAGAAATTTGAAGTATGATTATAGAAGAGGAACCAGACATTTCATGAATATTTGCACGAGAAGATCATTCTCGGAAATCGAGTACCAACTAACGACGATGAAATACTTGAATATCTGATTGACGGCATCCCTGATTAAATGCTCTGGAACCAGGCGCGTATTCAACAGTTTACAACAACCGATCAACTTTCGAAAGCGTTTGAAAACGTAATTCTTCGAGATCAAGGTTTATCGAGGGTGCTAATGTCAACAAAATCTGAGAAGTGTGAAGACAGTTTCGTTAGAAATGAACGAAAAGAGGTAGTCAGTGTTGGTAAGATGAAGGCGTTCACCGGTAATATTGTACGATGTTATATTTGTGGTGGGCACGATCATATTAGCGTGAATTGTCCAACGAATGATCGCGGTGTAAAATGTTTTATATGTCAAGAACCTGGACATATTGCGCCGAAATGTCCCAAGAAATTTAAAACGCGTGAAGAGAGTTGCGCGACATTAGGTGTATCGTACCGAAAGTATCTCAAAAATGATTTACTTAACGGATACGAGATCGAAGCATTAATGGATTCAGGCAGTGATTTTAGTTTAATTCACACCGACGAGTTTATTAAGTTCGGTTCTTCGCAATTACGACACGATGAATTACATTTCGATGGTACAGGTTCAAAGAATGATACAACATTTGGTGAATTTCGAGCAGAAATTACCGCAGATGGGCACTCATATCCGATTTGTATACATGTAATCTCTCATACTATTGTTCGACACAAGCTGCTGATAGCAACGAATTTCTTAAATGTAACCGATGTTAGCATTAGAGGTTGTAAAGTAAACTTTCGTCCATTACCGAAAGTAACGCGCGAAATTGTTGAAAGAGAAAATATTGTACCGGAAATATTTAAAATAGATGTAACGAGTGACGTGTTAGATGTAAATCAAGTTGGTGTGTCTCATGTATTAGTTCCTAATTAGCGAGTGGCGATAGAATATCTTGTTAGCAATTACAAGTCGAGTAAAACCTTTGAACCTTAAATTGCAATGAAATTAATATTGAAAGGCGAAGAGTCTGTATATCAATCGGCGAGACGATTGCTATCGTCGCAAAAAAGAGATTGTTAATGTGTAGATAGAACAGAGGATTGCGGCTGGAATCGCTCAGTTATCTACTTCTGATTATGCGAGTCCGGTTGTTCGCGTTCGGAAGAAAAATGATTCGTTTAGATTATGTGTAGATTATCGACAAATTAATAAGATTATTAAATATAGATATCCGTTACAACTGATTGAAGATCAATTAGATCTGTTACAAGTCGCGCGCATTTTCAATACTCTTGACTTGAAAAACGGTTTCTTTCACGTGCGACAGGATAAATCAAGTCGAAAATATACAGCAATTGTTGTACCAGATGGTCATTATGAATTCTTACGAGTCCCTTTTGGTTTATGTAATTCTCCAGCAGTTTTTCAAAGATTTATAAATACAATATTTAGAGATTTAATTCGTGAGGAAATTGTTTTAGCATACATGAATGATTTGATTGTTTCATCAAATGATACTGAACGTGGGATCAAATTCTTGAAAGGGTTTTAATTGTAGCGTGCGGAGCCGGTTTAATATTCAGTTGAGAAGAACGTTGTTTCGGGTAAACTTCTGTCGAGTTCCTCGGGCATATAATAAACAATGGTTGTTTTCGCCCCTCACTGAAACTGATGCAGTCAGACGATTTATAGAGTCGACAAATGTTAAACATGTACAAAGTTTACTTGGACTCATCGGGTATTTTCATAAATTTATCCGTGAATACCCTGTAATTGCGCGACCTTTGCCTAACCTTCTGCAAGCGAATGCTAAATTCTGTTCTGGAGCGACTTAAATGGAAGCATACATACGACTTATACCTTTATTGAGTGAGAAACCAATGCTGAATTTGGTTCAAGTAGAAGTAGAGATGGAGTTGCATGGAGATGCTTCTGCGTTAGGGTACGGAGCGATTTTATTTCAAAGAAATAACGAAGATAAATCTTTTCACCCTGTATATTATTTTCTAGTGGTAAGACAACTTCTACTGCACCTAAATACAGTAGCTATGAGTTCGAAGTTTCAGCAATGGTAAAAGCGTTGAAGAAATTAGGACTTCATTTATTAGGAATTTCGTTTGTTATTGTTTTTGATTGCCGAGCTATTACTCTTACAATAAATAAGAAAGATCTTTGTTCGTCCAGAGAAGCACATGATTCAGGTTGATGCGCTTAGTAGAAAACCTCCTCCTACGAATTTCTTAATCGATGAATCTGATGCAAGTCTTACGGATCGTTTGCGGAAAGCACAGGAAGAAGATGAGACTGTAATGAAACTTCGAGATTTAGTACTTCAAAACAAGACGAATGATTATGTTCTGCTGGAAAATTTACTGTACAGAGAGTCTGCAGGTGGTATTCAACTAGTAGCACCATGTCGGATGCAGATATAAGAAATAGGGCGAGCTCATGAGTGAACATTTTTCTGTGGTCAAGACTGAAGCTATCGTACGTAAAGATTATTGGATTCCATAAATCTTCGGCAGCAAGTTGAAAAGGTGGTCAGAAAATGTGTTGCATGCATTTTAACCGAAAGATGCAGGGGTCGCAGGAGTATCATTTAAATTCGATTGAAAATGGGAGTATTCCTTTTGATACATTTCATATCGATCATCTTAGACCGTTACCGTCAACAAATAAATCGTATCAGTACATATTTGAAGTGGTAAATGCTTTTACAAAATTTACGTGGCTTTATGCTACAAAATCTACTACTACAGATGAAGTTTTGACACGCCTGAAGAAGCAAGCGACTATTTTCTGTAATCTGCGTCGAATAATTTCTGATAGGGGAACGGCTTTCACAGCAAAGGATTTCAAGCAATATTCTCGAGAAGAAAATATAGAACATGATTCAACTACAACTGGAAATCCTAGAGCTAATGGTCAAGTTGAACGTCGTAATAGAACATTCATACTGTTGTCAGCAAAATTAGCTACACCTAAGTACTGTGAATGATGTAAGTATTTAGAAGTAGATCAACAATGTTTGAAATCAACAGTACATCGAAGTATTGGTACGTCACCGTTTCATCTTCTCTTTGGGACACATCCTCGACTTAAAGGTTATCTTGACATCCGAGACATACTTGAAAAGGAATGGATCGCACCTTTTCAAGATAAACGGGATGAAGTACGACTTCAAGAAAGTAAAAATATATCCAGGATCCAATAAGAGAATAGGCGAACTTTTAACAAAAGTAGACGAAAAGCTAGAATTTATCGTGAAGGAGATCTAGTAGGAATTAAACGTATGCAACAGAGTCCTGGTCTAAATATACCTCATAAATATTTTGAACCGTATGAAGTTGCACGAGTTTTACGCAATCAACGATTTGTAGTTTGAAAGGTAGGGGAAGGAGAAGGACCCCTATAAACATCAACGTCAGCAGATTCTATGAAATTGTGGATCGAAGAAATCTATGATATTTATCTGAAATCGAAGACGACATGAATGAAGACATTCGAAACGATTATTCATGCAGGACGGCCGAGTGAAGAATAACGAAATTATCTTAATTTAAAAGCTAATCAATAATTCAAGTTTTAAATATTAGGTGCGTGGAATATTAAAGAATGCGAGCGAGAGCGAATGTGCGGAATAAATGATATTTCGTGTGTATGTTTTAAAACGATGAAGCAGTTGTTTATTAGCAGTCCTTGGAGTAATATATCAGTTGAAAGGAACTATTTAATGATTTACAAAACCTTGTAATTGTCTTTAATTAATGAGTTTCCTACAATATGCATAGGAGATTACAGGTTACTTAATTCGATACGTACAAATAAAATGCACAGTCGCAATGCATGGAGCATTAGAACTCCATTGTTTTGACAAGTAGACACTGTGAAACGCCACCCTGTTGCATGGAAATGTAGAATTCACAACCTTCTGAAGTGTAGAAGCAGATAAGCATAGTGCTATGCATGAAAGATTACACCAACCTTACTTTGATACGTTGAAATGAGATGCGCTAATGCATTGCATGGTGCACTCCAGATCTACTTCTTTGACACGCAGACACTATGAAGCGCCATCCTGCTGGATGGAAATGTAGCATTCACAATCTGCTGATGTGTTGAAGCAGATGAACATAATGCTATTCATAGAAGATTACAGCTAACATACTTTGAAACGCTAAACAAGATAAGCCATCGCAATGCATGCATCATTAGTACAGTAGTACTGACGCGCAGACAATGTGAAGCACCATCCCGTTGCATGAAACTATAGAACTCACATTATTGAAGATTGTAGAAGCAGATAAGTACATTGAAACGTTGATATGAGATGCGACGTCGCATTGCATGGAGCATTAAGACTCTCCTCATTTGACACGCAGACACTGTGAAGCGCCATTCCGTTGCATCGAATCGTAGAATTCACTTTCTTTTAAAGTGTAAAAGCAGATGAGCATAATTCTATGCATGGAGGATTGCAGTTTACTTTGATTGAAACGTTGGAATGAGATTTGCCCCAGTATTGAATGGGGTATTAGAACTTCGTTGCTTTGACACGTAGACATTATGAAGCTCCTTCCTGTTGCATGGAACTGTAGAACTTACACTCTTTTAGAGTAGAAGCAGCCGGCATAATGCCATGCATAGTAGATTACAGATTACTTACTTCTATACGTTGAAATGAGATGCGCTATCGCATGGCATGGGGCATTAAAACCCTACTTCTTTGATACGCAGACACTATGCAGACGGATCCCGTTGCATTGAACTATAGAATTCACATTCTTGTGAAGTGTACACGCAGACAAGTATAATGCTATTCACAGAAGGTTACAGCTTACAAGGTTTGTAATGTTGAAACAGAATGGCCCATTGCATGGCATGTAGCATTAGAGCTCTATTGTTACGACACGCAGACAATGCGATGCGTAATCCTGTTTCAAGAAACTGCAGAATTCACATATCTTTGAAGTGTAAAAGCTGACAAGCGCAATCCTATGCATAGAATGTTTCAGCTTACTTACTTGGAAACATTGATGTGAGATTCGCCACTGCATGTCATGGAGCATTAGGATCCTGTTGTTCCAACAGGCAGACTGTACGAAGGGCTATCTTGTTGCATGGACATATAGAATTAACGTTCTTTTGAAGTGTAGTGGCAGATAATTATAATGTTATACGTAACAGCTTACTGCTGTTGCATTATTTCAAATGTCAACGGAGAAACAAAAATGAATCTTGAGTTAGGAAATAGAAGCCAGTATATAAACTGTGAAATAGTTCTGTCGGTTCGAGTAGAGTTCACGACTGTTTATACCTAGTGGCCTGAAAGGAAAACACGTGCAGACTTTGCGTCGTCTATTTCTTTAGGAGGGAGAATGCTATATTTCCTATGCGGTGTTCTCACAATTATTAGAGCGTTTAAAACGTAAGGACGTACCTTCAAACCTTAAGAATAAAGTTACAGACTATAATGAACTTTGGACAGCTTTTCATTTATATTTACCTATAATTCAATAGGTTATGGGTTCAGTTTACGTAATTTAATAGTATTGACACTTTAGTAGATATTCTTTTTAGTGATAACTTTTGTGTACGTGATTATGTGATTATAAGTGTAATATCAGAAGTATATATAAGTGTTTAAACTATTAAAGGAACATTATTAGTGAATATAAACCTTTCCTTATGAAAAAAAAGAGAAATATGGAAAGTACAAAAACCAAGAGGAACATTAAACAATTTGATGGTGATCGCTACAGTATGTTGCAATTAAGAATTGGTGCACTGTTAAGCGAATTGGATAATTATTGATGAACCCATTCCAGTAAAAATAACTGAAAGTTGGAGGAAAGCAGAGAGGATGCTGAATATTTAGCAGATTCCATTTTGAGCTTCGCAAATAATGCGAAAACTGCAAAGTTTTGCAGAAATTGGATGGCATATATGAAAGGGATAATTTAGCAACGCAATTGGCTGTTAGAAAAAAACTATTAAGTTTAAAACTACAGGGAGAGCAGCCCTTGATCAAACATTTTACACCACTCAACGACATAATCACGGAATATAATAGCGTATGTAAAATTAGAAGAAACGGATAAAGCTTTGCATTTACTACTAATCCTTCCAACGTGCTATGGCGAGTAATTACGGCAATAGAACATTTCCCGAGGACAATCTAACATTAGCATTTGTAGAAACTGGTTTATTGGTCCATGAAGTAAAATTACGAACAGGCTGCTCGACAAGCGCGAAAGTATTACATACTGAGAAGATACATACAGATAGAGATAATTTACATGGCCAAAGAAACGATAAATATAAAATGCCATGATAGTGGGCGAAAGGGCATAAAATAAAAGAATGTTTCCATTATAAAAGAACGGTCCAGCACGCGGAAAAGAAAAAGGTGATCGCCCAAGCAGCTCAAGTAACAGAAGAATTGGATATTGCAAAGATTTGGTCATCCTCGTTTGCCTTTAAGACGGGGTACAGTGAAAATGGGGAAGACGATAAAAACAAATTAAAGTTTCTGTTGGATTCCGGAGCGTCGGATCACATTGTCAAATGTGATAATGTCTTTTCGACATTCGAGAAGTTGAGTCTACCCTTGAAGATTTCGGTGGCAGAAAGGTGCTGTCCGATAGAGGGATGCAAGAAGTAGGAATGGACATCGTATTTGTAACAGATGGAAACAGTCAGATGAAAACTGGTCAGAAAATAATCAAAGGTAAGGAATAAAATAGCTTATCTATTACTGATTTTCAAATGAAAAATGGTGAGAAGTTGATTAATCACCAGATTCATAGTGCAATAAATAATGACTATGAACTGTCGCATCAGCATTTGGGCCACATTGGAAGATCAAAATTCGTAGAATTGAAGAATAAAAAAAATGATCAATGATGTAAATCATATTGAAATGATAGTGCCGAATGATAATTTATGTGAGGCTTGCATTAAAGGTAAGCAAGCACGATTATCATTCGAAAAGGTAAAGAATATGGAGCATGTAAAGCGACCATTGTTTATTATTTTGTGGCGGCACTCGCCACTAGAGGGACAGTACCGTTTACACTTTCCTGCAAGTACTCGATGACCCATCCTTTCCAATATATAGAAGTTCTGAACTGTCCCTAATATCCCAGCGTCTAAGGAAGGGCCTGCTAGGTAGCCTTACTGATGAGTCCACTAGCAGGCCCAGGACGAAACGTTCTTCCCCTCTCTTTTCCTTCCTGCTTTCTTCCTCCATCTTTACAGCAAACCGAAGCAGCGCAGCCGCTTCAATTTATTCAGATGTATGTTGTTTTATTATTCCTACAACTATTAACGGAAAGAATTATTTTCTCCTGTTTGTGGAAGAATATACACTTTACCGTGTAGCATACCTGATTACATATAAATCAGCAGTATTTTCTGCACTTAAAGATTTTGCAACTGGATGCGAGGCTCATTTTAATTTAAAAGTTGTTTAGTTGTATAGCGATAATGGCAGAGAATATCTGTCAAATGAGATGAAAGGTTATTGTGTAGAAAAGGGTACTAGTTACCATCTAACAGTTCCGCGAACTCCCAAATTGGTGTTTCTGAGAGAATGGTCAGCAACGTTACAGAAAAGGTACGCACGATGATAAGTGGTGCCAGTTTAAATAAACTGTTTCGGGTGGAAGGAGCTTCAACTGTGACGTATTTAATAAACTTAAGCACGACAAAGGCTTTAAAGCAAAGTAAAACGCCATTTGAAATGTGGCTTGATAAAAAGCCTAAAGTAAAGTATTTACGAATTTTCGGTTCCACAGCTTATATTCATGATAAGACTCTAAAAACCATGTTTGATGAAAAATCTTGGAAAGGCAGTAGAAATCATGGCCAATAGATAATATTATGCCTAATGATTGTGATTTCTACTGTTCCATGCAACGGGATGGCGCTGTACAGAGTCCTCTTGTGAAATGGGAAGAGGTCTAGTACTTCATGCAATTCAGAGGCGCATCTCATTGCAAATTTTCAAATTAAGTGAGCTAAAACTAAAAAGTGAGCTAAAAAAAAAGTACCATGCAATGCGACAGCGCATCCCATTTAAACGTTTCAAAGTAAGTAAGCTGCAATCTTCAATTAATAACATTATGCTTATCGGCATCTACACTTCCTATAAATATGAATTCCACAGTTCCGTGCAACGGGATGGCGCTTCAGTGTGTCTGCGTGTCAAAGCAATGGAGTTGCAGTGCTCCATGTAATGCGAATGGCTCTTGTCATTTCAAAGTTTCAAAGTTTGAAAGTAAGGATCCTGTATGTGAGTTCTACAGTTTCATGCAAGAGGAAGTGACTTCATAATGTCTACGTGTCAAAGCAATGGAGGTTTAATGCTCCATGCATTGCTATGCGGCATATCATTGCAACGTTTCAAATTAAGTACGCTGAAATATGCTAAGCATAGCATTATGCATATCTTCTTCTACATTTCCGTAGAAAGTGAATGTTACATCTCCATGCAAAGGGGTAGCGGCTTGTAGTGCCTGCGTGTGAATGGAATGGAGTTCTAATGCTCCATGCAATGCAATTGTGCATGTCATTTCATGATTTCAAATTATGTAAGCTGTAATCCTCCATGCATAGAATTATGCTTATCTGCTTCTACAGTTCAAAAGAATGTGAATTCTACAGTTCCATGCAACAAGAAGGTAGATCACAGTGTCTGCGTGTCGAAGCATTAGAGTTTACTACTCCACACAATGCGATAGCACTTTTCATTTCAACGTTACAAAGTAAGTGAGCTGTAATCTTCTACGCATAGCATTATGTTTATTTGCATCTACACTTCAGAAGAATCTGAATTCTACAGACATATGCATCGGGACGGCGTTTCATAGTGTCTTCGTGTAAAAACAATGGAGTTCCAATACTGTATGCGGTGCGGTGCAGTATCTCATTTCAACGTTCGAAAGCAAGAATGTTGTAATGTTCTATGTATCGCATTTCCCTTACCTATTTCTACACTTCAAACGAATATAAATTCGACTGATCCTTGCACCGGGCTGGGGATTCTTATTGTCTGCTTGTCAAAGCTGTTGTGATATAATTCTCCGCATTGTAAACAAACTTTCAATACTTAAAACATAACAAATCAATATTATAAACCTAACATAATTATTTAATCTTTTTATGTAATTTTTCAATACATGTTGGGTAGAGTTTCGGTCGGTCCTTACATCGGTTACAACAGGTTTTTACTTTTATCGCCTTATTTGCGGCATACTGCCTACCATTTATTCTAGACATCCGTTTATAATATTCTTTACATCCCTGTCTCGTTTTTCTCGCGCGTCCTTGGAACCACCGCAGAAAATGTGTACGTTTCTTGGGCACTGCTTAAGTTTCAGATGACGTTTGTTCACCGTGATGATCCACTGTATTGAAGAGATAATCGATAACTTTTTCGCGGAAGTTTAATATTTTCATACCTTTAGTACTCCATTTTCTATATATATAACAGGCATTGACGAGAGAAGCCCCGCATACTAATTCGATAACTATTTTTCTATACCACTTTACTGTTCTGCGTAATCAACTGTGATAAGAAGACATCTGGTCAGATGATCAAACCCCTTCTTAGCTTTGTTATAAAGGAACACAATGTCCGGCTTTAACTTATTGTTACTACCCTGGACAGTAACACATTTGTGGTTTTCAGAAGTGGCTAGTATGCATACCGGCCTCTTATCCGTCCACTTTAAAAATTTAAAGCCGCTCTGATTTTGAAAATACATAAAGCCACACCATTGCTGTTTTCGTATGGCATGCAGCTGGGGAAATTTTTTATTAATTTTTACTGTACCACAAATAAATGTTCCCTTTTGCAGAAGTTCCTCGGCCAATGGGACACTATTGTCAAAACTATCTGCGTATAATATGCGGCTTCCAAATAATAATTCAACTTCCAACGTCATAACAACAGCATGCGCATGTGCTTTAACTATTATGGTTGCATTTTTTCAGACGAAAATAAGAATGTTGTGACTGTATCCTTCCGGAAGGCACACTTTACAAAGTCTTATACCATATTTATGCCGCTTTCCTGGGATATATTGGCAAGAACTGAGGCGTCCTCGACACGAAACCATGGTTTCGTCGATTACAATATTTTTACAAGTCTTAACAGTAATTTTGAAAGTGTCGACAATTTCGTTAACAATATTTCTAAGTTTATTTAAACGGTCCTCAGTCCAAGCCGTGAAAATGTAGGATAAGTGTAAATATCTATGTATCGATGTAAACCGGTCGCGCTTTTCATATCCACGCTTGTATACATATCTTTTTTTTGAGTTCAATATAATCTAATTTCTAGCAGTGGCGCTACAACCAATATAAGCAGGACACCAATAAAAATGTTCACTTCGTTTTCTGTCATTGGCTGCCAGGCCAGTTGGTGTCTAGAAGAAAAGAAAATTTTTAATTGTAGAAGCAAATAAGCATAATGCTATACATAGAGAATTACAAATTACTTACTCAGAACGTTGAAATGAGATGCGCCATCGCATTGCATGGAGCATTAGGACTCTACTGTATCGACACCGAGACACTGTGGAACGCCATCCAGTTGCTTGGAACTGTAGAATTCACATTTTTTAGAAATGTAGAAATAGATAAACAAAATGCTATGTATGGAGGATTGCAACTTACTTACTTTGAAACGTTGAAATGAGATGCGCAACACCATTGAATGGAGCATTAGAACTCCGTTGCTTTGACTGGCAGACATTATGAAACTCGTCCCTGTTGCTTAGAACTGTAGAATTCACTTTCTGTTGTAGTGCAAAAGCAGATGAGCATAATGCTATTCATAGAAGTATACCGCTTAGTTACCTCGAAGCGATGAAATGCTATGTGCCATCGCATTAGTACTCTTCCGCTTTGACACGCAGACACTATGAAGCTCCATTCCATTGCATGGAACTGTACAATTCACATTCTTTTGAAGACCTGAAGCTGTTAACACATTGACAGCCGTCCCCGCGATAACGCAGGTTTTTGAGTATGTCACTTGAGCGCCGGCCCCGTGAAAACGCGGGTTTCTGAGTCTGACGCTTGTGCGCTGATCCCACTATGATGTGCAATTTTTTTACAGGTTTGAGTATCTTGTACATCGATTTGTATGTACTTGCCATGGTTATGCCGATCTTCATTTCTTATGCCCAAGACATAAAACTTATGCGATAGTTTGGAAACAATCAAAGCAAGAATTATTCTAGAACATTGCATTTCATCTTCCGTTTCGTAGGCTTACGCTTCTAGTTTACCAGTATAACAAGGTTTATTATTTTGTAACTTTTTACCCACATAATATGAGTGATACTATTGATGAGTATATTGCTGACTCTCTATCGGATTATTCGGTACATTCAGAAGATTTTGATATAAAAGTCGAGGACTGTTATATTGATGTGGGTCCAAGAATAAGATCAACAGCCATTCCACTACAGCATTCAAGTGATTCCGATGATTCCAGTCATTGTGTAATGTTCACAGGATTGTATAGTTACAGCGAAGAATGGTCAGATGTCGATAAAATTCCTACCACATCAGATTTTACAGGTGAGCCAAGTCCAAAAATTTTCCCTATTGATAAGAAAAGCGTAAAAGGAATCTATTCTAATGTTGCATGCAACTGGATGGCGCTTCATAGTATTTGCGTTTCAAAGCAATGGAGCTTTATTCATTTCTGTGACGATTGTCATTTTAACGTTTCAATGGAAGTAGGTTCAAATTTCCTATGCATCGCATAAAACATATCTGCTTGTACGCTTTAAATGATAGTGAATCCTCCTGCTGAATGTAAAGAGCTGTCGTTTCATAGTAATATATATATATATATATATATATATATATATATATATATATATATATATATATATATATATCGCAATGGTCGCGTTTAACTTCAGCGTTTCGAAGTGAGTAGGGTACAATCTTCTAAGCATTCCAATATGCTTAACTCCGTTTACAATTCTAAAGGATGTGGCGTCTACAGGTCCACGCAGTGAGTAGGCGCTTCATTGTGCCTACGTGTTGGAGTAATAGAGTTATAATGCTCCATGCAATGCGATGGCGTTTCTCAGTTCAGCGTTTCAATGTATGTTAGTTCTAAGTTTCTATACATATCAATTTTGCTTACTAGGTACTTCATAACAATGTATGCAATTCCTACAGATCCATGTAACTGTTGGCTCTTCTAACTATCAAATTGACATAGTAATTGACTTCCAATGGTCCATACAGCTTTTTAGTTCTACGTTTCAAAGTAAGCGAGTTGTAGGTATCTACACAACGCAGTTACGTTTACCTGGTACTACGTTACAAAATGTGCAATATCTACAGTTCCGTATAACTATTCTGCACTTCTAAGTATCAGCTTGTCAAAGTAATTGACTTTCAATGCAATGCGATGGCGCTTCTTAGTTCTACAATTCAAAGTTCTTCATCTGAACGTGTCTGTAGAAATAGCACTTCATGATATTCTAAGTGCATGTTTCAAGTTATTATATATCTTTACTCTTATCGTGTATTTCAGTTGATTGTCAATAGATTACCATTACTAAATACCCTATTACATCCAAAATCCTAATTAATTTTACATTATTTTATGATTTTCTAATAATAAATATTCCATATTAGTATATATATTTATTCTTATCATATATTTTAATTGATTGCTTATAGAATACCCTCTCTAAATAGTCCATTACATCTAAAATTCCATCTAATTTCGTACTATTTCATGATATTTTAAATAAATATTTCAAATTGGTACAAATATTTGCAGACATTTATTTTAATTGTAAAAAGGATTTCCCCTCGAAACGTTAAATTACAACTAAAATTGTGCCTCATTATATATAATTTCATGACGCTTTAAATAATTATTTCAAATTATTATATATGCTTCAACTTAACATATGTTTTAGTTAATCCTAAATAGAATATCCTCTAAATACTCCATTGTATCTAAAATCTTATCTAATTTTGTATTATTTCTTTACATTTTAAATATATATTTCAAATTAGTACATATATTTACACTTATCATATATGATAGTCGATTCTAAATAGAATATCCCCACTAAATATTCCATTAGATCTGCATTCCTACCTAATACTATATAATTTTACAATGTTTGAAGTAAATATTTCAAACCAATGTATATGCTTACACTTACCATGTATTTTAGTTAAATTCAAAGAGAATATCCCCTCTAAATACTCTAATGCATCCATATTCCTATGTAATTTTATATCATTTTATGATGTGTTAAATAAGTATTTCAAATTAGTATATATGTTCACATTTATCATAAATTTTATTTAAGTGTATATATAATATCCCCTCTAAATGCTCCATTACACCTAAAGTCCTATCTAGTTTTGTATCATTCCATACTGTTTTAATTAGTTACATCAAATTGGTACATATACTTACACTTATCATATATTTTATATATCATATATTACATTTAAAATCTCATCTAATTTTATATCATTTCGTGATGTTCTAACCCTTTCACTACGGACATCAACTATAGCTGGCGGCCGCGCGAAGTGCTGTGCGTACTGATGCCGGCTATAGTCAATGTTCGCCAGACCTGCTGTGCGTACGGGTGCCAACTATAGTCGGTGCCGCGTGATCACCTACGCTGACTCCATTGCTAAAACAGAATCTACCGTATCGGTAGAATATCTTTTGAATCTAGTGGCTCGTACTGTACTAAAGCCTGCCAAACACATATTCGACATACGAAGTATTTGCAAGGCACAAAAATATAATAAAAAACAGGGATTATAATATAAGATCTTACTTGAACCAATATAAGTCGGACAACATGTAAGTTGAATAGATTATTGTCGACTTTTACAGTTGAGGTAAATTCTAAGGTTATAAATGATTATCTAAAAATTTTAGTTTTATGTTTGCGTAAAATTTGTTTTTTAATTTTTAATTGCACCCTCCTTACAATTTCTGGACGGAGTTCAAAAGGAATTCAATTCTTGATTGGATTAACTGATTACGAAAATGATACCGTGAGTGAAAACGAAGATCATTCCGCTGAGCACAAAAAAAGAAAGTATATATGTAGTACCTCAGACTCAGAAGTAGAGAACAATGAGCGAGACAATAAGGACCATTGTGATTCCTGGACGCCAAACACATTCATCCCTAAGTTACATCCATTTACCCCAGAAAATACAGGAATTATACCAAACATTAACAGATCAGAAAAAGCAATTGATTACTTTGAACTCTTTGCTTCAGACGAGTTCGTGCAATTTATTTTAAATGAAACAAATGCCTATTGGAAAAAAATAACAATAATATGAAAGATGGTGAAGCGACAATGCTGTCCGAAATTTACTGTTTTTTTGCTGTGTCATTTCTAATGACACGCAACAAGAAGTTGTCCTTAAAGGAATACTGGAGGGTAAACAAACTCCTGCGTAGTGACATTTTTGCTGAGATTATGCATAGAGACAGCTATTTTAAATCGTTATCGTTGCTACATTTCAGTCAAGATATCACATATACCAATGATAAATTATATATAATAAGGAACGTGGTTGATATGCTCCAAAAAATTTCTGCCATTCATTCTATCATTACCAAAAATATGCATCGATAAGAGTATACATCTATATAAAGGGCGGCTTTCATTCGAGCAATACATTCCTTCGAAAAGAAGTAGATTTGGGATAAAATCATGTATTCTTTGTGATTGTCGAACTGGTTTTGTACAAAAACTTATTGTTTACGCTGGGTCGTCGACTATAATCAACAGCCAAAATAAGAAAATTAGAAAATCGAGAACGATAGCAGAAGCACTAATGGCGCCCTATCTAGGAAAGGGACATACAGTTTACCTAGATAATTGGTATTCAAGTCCAGCCTTGTTTAATTTACTATATAATAATCATACAAATGCGTGAGAGGCCGTAGCAAAAAAGCGACAAGGAATACCATAGATTACTCATACACTGAGAAAAGGAGGGGCATCTTCCTGGCCAACTAAAAATTTATTAGTTGTGAAATGGCTGGATAAAAAAGAAATATATATGCTATCCACTATGATACTATATTTATATATTTATATATTTATATATTTTTTATGTCCACTATACTTCAGAGTCTGCAACGGTTGTTAGGCATGGAGGAAACAAAATTATTCAAAAACGCCTATGCGTCATTAACTGTAATACTTGCATGGGTTGTGTCGACAAAGCCGACATAGTGATAAGCACTATAAATTCGACACGGAAATCTCTAAAATGGTAACGTAAATATTTTTTCATTTGCTGAACATATGAGTATGGAATGCATATTGTGTTTACGAGGATAACACAAGAAAACCGAAATCTATGGCTAAATTTCACTTAAATTTAATCCGAAAAATGCTGAAAAATTATCATATGAATATTTCTTAATATCATCAGAGAGACAACAACAATCCATTACGGCCAACAGAACGGCATTTTCCTTCACTGTATGAACCACGAAGAAAAAACTGAAATAGAAGATGCATCTTGTCTTACGACAAACAAGAGACGCGTGTCTCGATATGAATGTAAATATCGTAATGTTGGACTCTGCGTGGAACCTTGCTTTAGAATTTACCATACTGTGTTGCATTACTAAGAATTACCATATAATTTGATATCTCACTAACTCAACTATATTTTTATTTATAATAACAGTACAATTTTTTAATATGTATATTTCTGAATACTCAAAATATACTCATTTTTATATTTTTCATATAATATGACGAAACAGTTGTTACATAACTCTCAAAAAAGTATATACACAAGAGAATTCCAAGGTGCCAATGAAAGACGTAAGTGCAAACATCGAAACCTACAGATGCGTAATATGCACACTGCACGGCGCGGTGCCCCGTTCAGTGGCGCTACTCGCGCGGAAAGGACTGCCGTAGCGAAAGGTATAAGTAAACATTTCAGGTTAGTGTATATATTTAAACACATCAAGAACTTTCTATAAACGTAAATAAAATATCCCCTCCAAATACTACAATACATCTAACACCCTACCTACCTAATTATATATCGTTTCATGATATTTTAAACAAACATTTCAATTTGGTATATATATTTACACATATAATATATCTCAGCTATTTGGGAATAGAATATTCCTACTAAATACATTACATCACCCAAAATTCTATCTAATTTTGTACCATTTTATGACGTTTTAAATAAAGATTTTTAATCAGTATATATACTTAAAATATTAATATATTATAGCTAATTCTAAATACTATCGCCCCTATAAATGCTCCATTAGCTTCAATCTTCTATGCAATGCATTATGCTCATCTGCTTTTACAATTCAAATGAATGTGAATTCTACAGAGCCATGCAACGGGATGACGCTTCATAGTACCTGCGTCTCGTGGCAGTAGAGTTCTAATGCTCCATGCTATGCGATGGCAGATCTCATTTCAACGTTCGATCAGCTTTTTTATGGACTCTGATACGTTGAAATGAGGTGCGCCATATCGTTGCATGGAGCTGTAAATTTCACATTATTTTAAAGCAGAAACAGATAAGCATTTTGCTATCCATAGCAGTCTACAGATTACATCCCTTGAAACGTTCAAGTGAGATGCGCCATCGCAATGAATGGAGCATTAGAACTCCATTGCGTCGACAAACAGACACTATGACGGGTCATCCTGTTGCATGGAAATGCAGAATTTACATTCTTGTGAAGTGTAGATGCAGATAAGCATAACGCGTTGCATTGAATATTACAACCTATCGTGAAACATTGTAATGAGATGCCACATCGCGTTCAATGATGTATTAGAACTCTATTGCGTCGACACGTAGACATTTAGAAACACAAATCCTTTTTAAGGAAGCGTAGGATTCACATTCTTTTGAAGTGTAGGAGCAGATAAGCATAATGCTATGCATAGAGCATTACAACCTAGTTACTTACTTTGAGCTGCTGAAATGAATTGTAATATTACGACGTCTGAAGAATGCCTTATGATTACTAGCTTCAAAGAATGTGAATAACTTCACTTTAAAATAAATCACTTGTAAAATGAATAAATCGCTTCAAAAAAATATGAATAATGCTCTTTCTTGCAAACGGATCGCGTTTCTTGATATCTACGTGTAGAAGCAATAGAGTACTAATACTTCATTCAACGGAATGTCGCATCTCATTTCAGACATTCATAATATCATGTAATATTCAATGCAAAGAGTTATGCTTTTCAGCATCTACACTTCAAAAGAATGTAAATCCTGCACTTCTTTGCGAAGATATAGCGTTCCTATATGCGTGTGGGTCCAAGCAATAGATTTTTAATAGTTCATTCAACGCGATGTCGCATCTCACTTCGATGTTTCATGATAAGATGTAATATTCAATGCAACGCGTTATGTTTATCTGCCTCTACATTTCAAAAGAATGTGAATCCTACAGTTCGTTCCAACGGAATAGCGATTCTAGATATCTACGTATCGAAGCAATATAGTTCTATTACTAAATAAAACGCAATATGGCATCTCATTTCTTTGTTACATGCTAAGATGTAATATTCCATGCAACGTGTTAAGTTTATTCCGTCTACACGTCGAGAGAATGTAAATCCCACACTTACTTGCTAAGGGATAGCGTTCCTAGATGTCTACGCTTCTTAACTCATTGAGTTCTAATGCCTCCTGCATCGCGATATTGCATTTCATTTCACCCGTTGAAAGTTAGTAAGTATGTTGTAATGCTCTATGCATCGCGTCATGCTTATCTGCTTCTCCTCTTCTGAAGAATTTGAATCCCACACTTCCTTGCAACGAGATAGTGTTTCCAGATTTCTAAGTGTTGAAGCATTTAATTTTGTGATGCTTCATGCATCGCGATATCGGATTTCATTTCATTACTTCGGATTTCATTACTCAATCGGAGTAAGTTGTAATTTTTAATGCATAGCATTATTCTTATCTGATTCAAGACTTCAGAGGAATGTGAATTCTACAGTACCACGTATTGGGATGGGGCTTCATAGTGCCTAAGTGTCAATGCAACGGAGTTCTAATACTCCATGCATTGCCATGGCACATCTCATTCCAACATTGCAAAATAAGTGAGCTGTAATCTTGTATGCATGGCACTATGCTTCTCTGCTTCTACACATTATAAGATTGTGAATTATACGCTTTCATGCAACAGGTTGGCGTTTCACAGTATCTGCCTGTCAAAACAATAGAGTTCTAATTCTCCATGCAATGCGATGGCGCATTTCATTTGTTCGTATCGAATTAAGTAAGCTGTAATCTTCTATGCATAATGTAGGAAACTTATTAATGAAAGAGAATTACCAGATTTTGTAAATCATTAGATAGTTCCTTTCAACATATTACTCCAAGGACTGCTAATAAACAACTGCTGTCGCATTCTAGAATATTCCACGCACATAACATTTGAAACTTGAATGATTGATTAGCTTTTACATTAAGATAATTTCGTTATCCTTCACTCGGTCGTCCTGCATGAATATTTGTCCTGAATGTCTTCATTCATGTCGTCTTCGATTTCAAATAAATCAACATTGATTTCGTCGATCCACAATTTCATAGAATCTGCTGACATAGATGTTTGTAAGGGTCCTTCTCCTTCCCCTATCATTCGAACTACAAATCGTTGATTGCGCAAAACTCGTATAACTTCACACGGTCCAAAATATTTATGAGCTATATTTAGACCAGGACTCTGTTGCATACGTTTAATTGCTACTAGATCTCCTTCACGATAAATTCTAACATTTCGTCTACTCTTGTTAAAAGTTTGCTTATTCTCTTGTCGGATCCGGGATATATTTTTGCTTGCTGGAAGTCGTACTTCATCTCGTTTATCATGAAAAGGTGCGAGCCATTCCTTTTGTCTCAGATGTCAAGATAACCTTTAAGTCGTGGATGTGTCCCAAAGAGAAGATGTAACGGTGACGTGCCAATGCTTCGATGTATTGCTGATTTCAAACAATGTTGAACTACTTCCATATACTTATACCATTCGCAGGACTTAGGTGTAGCTAATTTTGCTGACAATAGTATGAATGTTCTATTAAGTCGTTCAATTTGACCATTATCTTTAGGAATTTCTGTTGTAGTTGAAACATGTTCTATTTTTCTCCCTGACAATATTGCTTGAAATCATTTGCTGTGAAAGCCGTTCCCCTATCAGAAATTATTCGATGCAGATTACAGAAAATAGTCGCTTGCTTCTTCAGGCGTGTCAAAACTTCATCTGTAGTAGTAGATTTTGTAGCATAAAGCCATGTAAATTTTGTAAAAGCATTTACCACTACAAATATGTACTGATACGTTTTATTTGTTGATGGCAACGGTCTAAGATGATCGATATGAAATGTATCAAAAGGAATACTCCCATTTTCAATCGGATTTAAATGGCACTCCTGCGTCCCCTGCATCTTTTCGGCTAAGATGCATGCAACACAATTCCTTACCACCTTTTCAACTTGCTGCCGAAGATTTGGAATCCAATAATCTTTACGTACGATAGCCTCTGTCTTGACCACAGAAAAGTATCCACACTCATAAGCTCGCCTTATTTCGTGCTCTGTACAGAAAATTTCCCCGTAGAACATAATCATCCTTCTTGTTTTGAAGTACCAAATCTCGAAGTTTCATAACAGTCTGATCATCTTCCTGTGCTTTCCGCAAACGTGCTGTAAGGCTTGCATCAGATTCATCGATTAAGAAAATCGCAGGAGGTGCATTTCTACTAAGCGCAGCAACATGTATCATGTTCTTCTCTGGACGATGCTATATCCGGTAATCAAATTCTTCTAGCGATAATATCCATCACGCAACTCACAAACAAAGATCTTTCTTATTCGTTGTAAGAGTAAAATCTCGGCAATAAGTAACAATAACAAACGAAATTCTTAATAAATAAACTCCTAATTTCTTCAAAGCTTTTACTATTGCTAAAACCTCAAACTCATAGCTACTGCATTTAGATTCAAGAGAAGCTGTCTTACCACTAAAAAATAATATTCATGGTGAAAAGGTTGATCATTGTTATTTGTTTGAAATAAAATTGCTCCGTACCCTAACGCAGAAGCATCTGTATGCAACTCCGTCTGTACTTCTACTTGATACAAATTCACTATTCGGTTCTCACTCAGTAAAAGTTTAAGTCGTATGAACGCTTCCATTTCAGTCACTCTAAAACAAAATTTAGCATTCGCTCGCAGAAGGTTAGACAAATGTCGCGTAATTACAGGGTATTCATGTATAAATTTACGAAAATTCTCGATTAGTCTAAGAAAACTTTGTATGTGTTTAACATTGGAAATCATCGGATCGCATCAGTTTTAGTGAGGGGCGAACATAACCATTGTTATATATATAACCATACATGACCGAGAAATTTGACTGAAGTTTGCACAAAACAACACTTTTCCCAACTGAATATTAAACCGACTCCGCTCGCTATAATTCAAACTCTTTCAAGATTTTTGATCCTACTTTTAATATCATTTGATGAAATAATCGAATCATCTATGTATGCTAAAACTATTCTCTCTCGAATAAGATCTCTAAATATGGTATTTATAAAACTTTGAAAAACTGCTGGTGAATTACATAGACCAAAAGGGACTCGTAAGAATTCATAATGACCATCTGATACAATAAATGCTGTATACTTTTGACCTGACTTATCCTGTCACACGTGAAAGAAACCGTTTCTCAAGTCAAGAGTAATAAAATTGCGCGCGCCTTGTGACAAATCTAATTGATCTTTGATCAATTGTAACGGATATCTATCTTTAATAATTTTCTTATTAATTTGTCGATTATCCACACATAATCCAAACGAATCATTCTTCTTCCGAACGAGAAAAACCGGACTCGCATAATCAGAAGTAGACAACTGAGCGACTCCAGCCACAATCCACTGTTCTATCTGCGCATTAACAATCACTTTTAGCAACGCTGACAATTGTCTCGCCAATTGATATACAGACTCTTCGCCTTTCAATATTAATTTCATTGCAATTTCACGTTCAAAGGTTTTACTCGGCTTGTAATTACTAACAAGATTTTCTATCGTCACTCGCTAATTAGGATCTAATACACGAGACACATCAACTTGATTTACTTCTAACACTCGTTACATCTATTTAAAATATTTCCGGTACAATATTTTCTCTTTCAACAATTTCGCGCGTTACTTTCGATAATGGACGAATGATTACCATCTCTAATGCTGACATCGGTTACATTTAAGAAATTCGTTCCTAGTAACAGCTTGTGTCGAACAATGGTATCAGAGATTACTTGTATACAAATCAGATGTGAGTGCCAATCTACGGTAATTTCTGCTTGAAACTCACCTAATGTATTATTCCTTGAACCTTCGAAATGTAATTCATTGCGTCGTAATTGCGGAGAACCAAGCTTAATGTACTCGTCTGTGCGAATTAAACTAAAATCACTTCCTGAATCCATTAATGCTTTGATCTAGCATCCGTTAAGTAAAACATTTTTGAGATACTTTCGGTACGATACTCCTAATGTTGCGCCGCTCTCTTCACTCGCTTTAAATTTCTTGGAACGTATCGACGCAATATGTCCACGTTCTTGACATATAAAGCATTTTACACCGCGATCTTTCGTTGGATAATTCACGCTAATATGATCATGCTCACCACAATTATAACATCGTACAATATTACCGATAAATTCTTCTATCTCACCCACATTGACCATCTCTTTTCGTTCATTTCTAACGAAACTGTCTTTAAACATCTCAAACTTTGTTGATCTCTGCACACTCGACATACCTCGATCTCGAAGAATTACCTTTTCAAACGCTTTCGAAAGTTGATTGGTCGTTGTAAACTGTAGAATAAGCGCGTGGTTCCGGAGCATTTCATCGGGAATGCTGTCAATCAGATATTCAAGTATTTCATCGTCGTTGATTGGTACTCGATTTCCAAGAATGTTCTTCTCGTGCAAATATTCATGAAATGTCTCGTTCCTGTTCCATAAACGCTCTTCAAATTTCTTCTTCATTTCAATTTCGCTTTGTGGATGATAAAACACAACTCATAATTCTTCCAGCAGTTGGTTGAATGCCATAGTTATATATTCTGGTTTAGAAAGAAATCATTCAAGTGCTTTTCCCTTCAGTAGCATACCGATAAGTATTCGTGCAACGTCATCTTCCAATTTATATGTCGTCTTGAATAATTTGATCTGCTTCTCCCAAATTTTATAATCACCAGATTTGCTTTAGACTATTAAGAAATTGTCACCGCTACTAATAACATCAAATAGTTCGCCTTCAAAATTACGCGTCGATCTTCGTTGCTCATTTTCCGAAATTTACTCAACCTGTAATTTCTGTCGCACCGGATCTAACTGAAGGCGCAACACGGCTAACTCACGTTCTGCTAATACTTTTTCTTTTAAGAAAAGATCAATTTCAGATTGCTGTAGATTCATTGATGACTGCACGTTTGGTAATACACCAGCACACGACTCTTCATTATCTTCATGAACTTCACGTTCCGTCTGAGTCAACTTCCATCAACACGGGAAATTAATTCAGCTTTCGAACCAGCAGTAAGTAGCTTATGCTCTATTAATATCTCTCTTAGCGCTGTAACTGTAATTTTACTCAAATCGATCATTGTGAAAATTATCACTCGACACTTGCGTTTAAACTCGAATTGTCTCCACACGAAAGATTAATTTTCGTTCCCGCACTATCTCTCAAAACTACATTCGCGTCGCTTGAGTATCTTCTCGAACGTTCTAGACCGTCAAGGAATTATCTTGAACGTTCTGTCTTCAAATATTCGATAATACTTCAATCTTTAGAACGTATCCGATTTCATTCTTGAATATCTTCTTGATAATTACTACGCCCGAAACCCCAAAATTGTAGGAAACTTATTAATAAAAGACAATTATAAAATTTTTTATATCATTAAATATTTCTTTTCAACTGAGATATTACTCCAAAGACTGCTAATGAACAACTGCTTCATTATTTTAAAACATTCACACGAAAAACTCATTTGCTTTGCACATTCGCTCTCACTCGCATTCTAGAATATTCCACGTACATAACATTCACATTAAACCTGAGTTATTAATTAACTTTTAAATTAAGATTATTTCATTATCCTTCAATAACATTATGCTTGCCTGCTACTACACATTAAAGGAATGTAAACTCTGCAGTTCCTTGAAATGGGATGGTTCTTCACAGTATCTGCATGTGAAAATCATGAAGTTCTAATGCTCCACGCAAAGCGATAATACATCTCATTTGAACGTTTCAAAGTATGTAACCTGTAATCTTCTAAGCATATCATTATGCTCATCTGCTCATACACTTCTAACGAATGTGAATGCTATAGTTCCATGCATCGGGTTGCGGCATTATAGTGTTCACGTATTATAGCAGCAGAGTTCTACTGCTGCATGCAATGCGATGGCGCATCACATTTCATCATTTCGATGTAAGATGTATCTTTCTATGCTCAGGATTATGTTTGTCTGCTTCTACGCTTCAAAAGAATGTAAATTCCACAGTTTCTTGCAAGGAGATGATACTTTATAGTGTCTGTGCGTTAATGCAGTAGATTTCTAATGCTACATGTAATGCGATGGCGCATCTCATTTCAACGCTTCGATGTAATTAAGTTGTACTCCTCTATACGTAGCGTTACGCCTACCTGTCAATCAATGTGTGTCAATCAATCAACATTCAGTTGCCCAAGAATCATGCCAGTGATCAAGTCAACGCTCCAGGACAAATTCAGATTCTCAGCAGCAACAAGTCGGACATACCAGGGGATCCAGACATCATGGCAGACCTTAACATACCTGATATCTTCACATTGAAAAGGTAGACTCGTTTATTCGTCCATTCCTTTCTTATCCATGTTCCACGATGACAACCCGATCGCTCGAATAAGCTCAGTCCATTCCTCATGAAATTATTCTCAGTTCACTGCGGCGTAAACGTGGTACCACATTCGGTCTATTCACTACCTTCACGCGACTTCTTAACACATGCAAAACATCAGAACAACCGGATATACGTTTACTACAAACCCATCTTTACGCGTTAACTGAAACGTGGAAACGATTCGATGGCATCCAATTTGACCTCGAAGAATAAGACGAAACCGAAACGTCACGTCTTTACAAAATTCACAACGACTACTTCTCTATCATAGCTCGCGCCGATTCGATATCATAACTCGACGCGATTGAGTTATTGAAAGGTAAATACGACTGTATAAGTCGGGCTGCCTCTAAATATTGTGATGCAATCTGGAATATTCTTAAACCGCCAAGGAACATTGCAGAAACACTAGGCAATATCGTCGACACCGTCAACCAACTACTTCGCGCATTGAAAAATTCCAAGGAAAATATCTCGCAATTGAACACTTCTGCTTTCCATCATTCGAACAAAGATAAATGCTAATACGTTATTCCAATGGGAACTCATAGTAAAGACAACAAGGTGCCGCCTTACATGGATCTTCTAGAGTTCTTGGAGAAACTGGCCAACTGTGTACCAGAGATGAACGCAAGAGCAAGCTCAACCGCAATTCGGGTCGACGGGAGACCATCGGACCATTCACGTTCCACGAATCAACGTACTACGAGAAATCAGATGACATTCTGATGACGATTACACCGAAAGCGGAACAAGCAGGACAACCATAAGAACCCAAGAGTGTTCAGTATGCCACGGAGGGCACCGCATCTAGACATGTGAAGATTTTCTCTAAGTCTCAACTTATCAAAGTAATTGACATGTAATGCTCCATGCAACATTTCCTTTCAACGATACAAAGTAAGTAAGTTGTAATGTTCCATGCATAGCATAATGGTTATCCACTTCTGCACTTCAGCAGAATATGAATTCCACAATTCCTTGCAAGGGGATTGCGCTGCACAGTGTCTAGTTGTCAAGGCAATAAAGTTCTGTGGCTACTTTCAATGCGTTGGCGCATCTCCTTTTTACGTTTTAATGCATGTAAGCTGTAACGTTCTATACATTGCGTTATGCTTATCTGCTTCTGGACTTCAAAGTGATGTGAATTCTACAGTTCTTTGTAGCGTGATGGCTTCTCGTTTCAACGTAAGTAAGTAGTAATATAGCTTGTCAATGTAATTAACATCCAATGTTCTATGCAACGCGATGGAAATTCTTAGTTCTATGTATCAAAGTAAGTAAGTTGTAAGGTTCTACACAACACAATCGTGCTTATTAGTTTCTACACTACTGTGTATGTTATTTCTATAGTTCCATGTCACTGTATAGAGCTTCATAGTGTCCACTTCTCAAAGGAATTGAGTTCCAAACGTCCATGCAACGCGATAGTGTTTCTCAGTTCTACAATTAAATGTCTCTGTTGAAATCACACTTCATGATATTCAAAGTAAAAATTTCAAATTAGCATATATATTCACACTCATCATATACTTTAGTCAATAGTAAATAGGTAATCCGCCCTCCAATTGCTCCACTACAATTAAATTCCATATAATTTTGTATCATTTCATGATGTTTTAAATAAACATTTCTAGTTAGTATATATACTTACACTCTCCATATATTATAGCTAAATCGAAGCAGAATAGACATTGTAAAAACTCCAGTAGCTGTAATCTTCTATGCACTGCTTCATTCTTATCTGCTTCTACACATTAAACGAATCTGAGCTTCACAGTTCCTTCCAACTGGTTTACGCATCATTATGCCTACGTGTCAAAGCAATAGAGTTCTAACACTCCATTCGGTGCGGTGACACATCTCATTAGAATGTTATAAAGTTAGTAAGTTCTAATGTTCTATACAATGCATTGATTTCATCTCCCTCTATACATCAAAAGTATATGAAGAACATAGTTACTTGCAACGGGATAGCGCATCATAGTGTCTGCGTGTAAAAGCAATAAATATCTAATGCTCCTTGCAATGCGGAAGCGCATCCCGTTGCAACGGTTCGAAGAAAGTAAGTTGTAATCTTCTACTCGCAGAAATATTATTTTCTGCTTCTATACTTCAAAAGAATGTGAATTCTTCAGTTCCATGCAAAAGAATGGCACTTCGTAGTATCTACCTTTCAGAGCAATAACGTTTTCTCTCTCGTTTCACGGAACTGTATAATTCATATTCCTTTGGATTGTAGAAGCAAATAAGCATAATATGATGCATAGAATGTTACTGCTTACTTACATTGTAACGTTGAAATGAGATGCGCCATGGAAATGCATGGAGCATAGGAACTCTATTGCTCTGAAACGTAGACACTATGAAGGGCCATTCCATTGGAGGGAATTGTAGCATTCACATTATTCTGAAATGTAGAAGCAGGTAAGCATAATGCGATGCATAGAACATTACATACTTGCTTTGAAGCGTGAAACTGAGAAGCACCATCTTGTAACACAGAATATTTTTTTATTGCTTACTCCATCTTGTTGCAAGGAATCTTCAAAGCTACTCACACTGACATGTAGACACTCAGATGCGACATCCCTTTTCGTGGAATTTTGGGAATCACTTTGAAACGCAGGACTGTGAAGCTGCATCGCGTTGTATGAAGATATAGGAAGTACTTACTATGAAACGTAGAAATAAGAAGCGAAATCATGTTGCATAGAACTTTGCATCTTACGTACTCTGGAACGTATAAACTGATAGGGACAATCACTTTACATAGATATATAGAACACACATAGTTTTAAGCGTTGAACTTAGAATTTGAGAACTTCCTTTGAAACGTTGATAGTGAGGAGCTCCATCGGCTTTCGTAGAACTTCAGAACTTACTTGCTATGTAACGTAGACAGATAAGGGTCATCGCGTTGCTTAAAACTTTAGAACTTGCTTACTTCAACAAAGATTTCTATTGGCTTCGTCCGTTCTTTTAGAAGAGTTCTTGATAAACCACTTACTTTTCACGTTTGCAATATTTTTATATGTATGCGAGGTGTAATCGTTTAAGTTTTAAAATGATTATTTAGTGTTGATTATTATTTAGTAACTCGGTTATAAACGTGTCTGCATGAGACTTAATCAATATGTTAATAAGCCTGAAATTTATGCAGTTATTTGTTAGTCACTTATTGCTCAAACGGCAAAAATTCTGATCATTTGAAAATGATTGACTTTCATCAATTTTCTCAAAAATTGAAATACTGTCCAACTGCTTGTATTAAACACTATAATTAAAGTTTTCAAAATATTTTACCTTTTATAGATGTATCACGTCTCGGGTCGCGGAAAATTAACCGTATGCCGGAGCAGCACGCCGTCTCGAACGGTTCGGCTCGCACATTTGGGTCGAAGACGGGGTTCTTTTTGGATCGCGGAACACTGTGCGAAAGTCACGGACGCGAGTATATAGAAAAGGGAACTTACCTTTCGAAGTCTTAGAAACCGCTAATTCCTAACTTCGTTCCAGGTATCGTCGTCGGCAAGGATCGTCCTCTGGTATGGTCCCTCTGTACGGGCTGTGAGGCGGAATTGACAATGGAACGAGTACCCAGGCAGGTTGACCTCTGGTGCGGATCGGCGACGGAGGCGCCGATGCGGAATGGCTCTCCGGTCGGCAGACAGCAGGAGATGAGACAGTGCAGTGGTGGACGATGGAGTAGCTGCTTGTACCCATGTATTCGCGCACTAGAGAACGCAGGAAGTTCTTCCTTCCCACGCGTCGAGTTCGTTTATTCGTAGTGGAACAGCGCATTCAAATCGGATTCCAAAACCGCCGCTTTGGCTTGCCAATCCAGAGATGTGGAAAACGATGGATATCTTCTCCTTAGTCTAACTGTGGCTCAATGCCGCTAAGCGGAGGGCAACTCTGACTGGTCGGTAACCAAGCGTAACTAAGGTTCAGAACTCCTTGAATGATTCTGGAAGAAGCGTGAAGTCGTGGAAGACTTCGTACCATAATGAATTTAATTTAATGTAAGGCAAGGAATGCTTTGAGAATAATGAGAGTTTGTAAATACTGGTAAAAATAAAATATATTCAAAATAAAACCTAAGCTTAAACTTTACTGTCCTATGCTAAGAATGACTAAGTACTAGAATCGTTGATTTAGAATAAAGTTTAAGTCAGAATTGGAAATAGCAACTTGAATTCTGAGTTAGAATGGTAACGAAATAGCAAACACCTACAAGTGAGGTGAAGTAAGGTCCGGAGACATGAGAGGTATAGTCGCGATGAGCACTTGGCTCGATCTGTACTCGTCGAGCGATGGGCGTGATCTCTCGGTTGGCTCGCGGATCCGCGACCTCCTCGGATTGCGCGAGAGCGCGAGTCGCTGGACCCTGGAGTGGGGCGGGCGTTCGACCCTGGCGGTAGGGCGTACGCTCGACACTCGCGGTGGGGCAGACGGTCGCGGTGGGGAGTGCGCGATCGGCGTGAACCGCGCGCGTCGGGCACTCGCTCCAGCGCTTCGCTAATACGCTAATTATGAATAATACGCTCCCTAAAATTATGATTACACATGAAATGACTTATGCTATGCTTGTGTGTTGTGTCGTGCATGTACATAGAGTGTTGTGTGCTTAAATACTAGAATTCGCTTGGTTATAGATATGAGTATAATACGAATATGTGTGCGCAACTGCGGGCGACTCCACGTGGTGCGTGGAATGGTCCTCGTGCGGAGGCTGTGGTTGGTGTCTGCTCCAACAGTCTGATGTATGCGCGTCAAGGCACGATCGAGTGGTCCAACTCTTTGATGCGAGGGTGGCTGCCTCAGCTTAGCGATCGGACTGTGTTAGCGTGTGTCGGTATGCTCATCTCTGCAATGGTGGCAGGCGGTATATGCGGCGCTGCCGAGGGGTGTAGGAGGTGCCGTGAGGATTGGCGGACGTCATAGTTGCATTTTGGAATTGAAATTGAATGTTTAATTTTTCAGGGGTGGGGTGCACCGTAAACTACCATACGTGTTCGCAGGTGTCGGGCAGACCGTTGGCGCCTAGTATCCAAGAGTAGCGATGGTCCCGGTGATAAGGTCACAGGGTGGATGACGCGTCAAGTCTAGCCTCTCACACCCTAGCCTCACATCAAACCCCCTAGTGGTCCCCCCGGAATGTGCCTACGGACATTCAGATTGATGCGGGTCGGAGAGACTCCTGCGTGAGTCCGTCCCATCATGGACCGCGGACTCCTTCTTTATCGATTAATGATGGGGCAAGTTGTGGTTGTCGTTTATTGACTCAACACTAATCCATTCAAATCGTAGAACAAAATTCCTTACAGCCGACACAGAGTCAAGACAGGAAAGGTCTTCTTCTTACTGTTAACGTGTTGATGGCTCTCAGTGCATGGGTGGATGTTATAAGAGTTTCATAATGGTCTGTTCGATTTTTCTATCTACTGTTTAGAACGTGTTTCTGTTGGAATGTTCAAGAATATTACATATTCGTAGTTATTGAAAACGTTTTACTTGGTTCTTTAATATAATATTTAGAATTTCCAGAGAAACTCTTATCTAATTCTTATAAATAATTTTTTATCGTAGTGAACTATATAATTGCAATTAGAATTCTTTATGAAATAATAATAACAGAGAGGTATGTATCCATTCTTGTAATTTTGAAAAGAGTATTATATCTTACTATTTAAAATGAAATATTGAGATTTGTTTACAATCTAATGGAATTTAATTACCTTTTGATTCAATTTCACAGTAATAATCTTCCATAGTCCAACAATTTTGTGAGCTGTCCTCAGGAATCCACAGCTCAGTAGTTATAAAATGGACGACACAAACAACAGCCTAACCAAACGTAATCAAACCGATTTTTCGTACACGTACATTACGTAACGTCATTGCAGAGAAGATTCATGAATCGAGCGATGACACGCGTGTCATGATGGTCCTGGTGCTGCGCGACTCATACGGCGTTTTACGCTTGTTTAGCAGGTACTGGTAACACGTTCTGGCATTTTAGCTAACGAATCCGGTCACAGATGGCTACGGATCAGCTGACACTCCACGGAAGTGGCGATATAGTGCCGGTATGGTGTCGCCACCATCTTGCCGTTTGTTATCTGGGATGCTTTCTAGAGCAATATTCGGATTTGAATTTGAACACATAGCTACTTGATCGCGAATTTGTATGTACATAATAATACATGACTGCATAAAAACAATATCATATACTTTTATAATCAATGCGGTATAAGAATATAAAACGAAGAAATATCCACTCTCATCAGGAGTAAAAACAATGTCCGGAAAGCAAGGTTAGTTGTAAAATATAATCAAGCAGTTAATATATCTAATCACAGCACATAATAAATCACTGAAAGTATAATGATATGAATAGTAAGAAAGACATATTCATTTGTTAGATGCTTATAAATTCAAATTTAAAAGTCCAAGTTACATTTAATACACTATTGCTAAGTGAATAAACAAATACTACAGTGCAAGTGTAACAAACAGTGCTAATAAACATATACAACAAGCAAAGCAATGTAAACGGATTTAAAATGTTCAAGATTATTTAAATTAAACTATTACACTTTTATAATCCATGTAGCGCTTCGGTTCTTTGTAACGTACAAAGAGTCTTAAGAATGTAACGCAATGTAAAGGAGTTTGGAAACAAAGAAAGCAGGCCTTAATCTCAGATAAAGGGACCTTGGATCTGCTGTGTATCGTGGTTTCCGGCGTGCTGTGTTGAGGGATATGTCATTCGGATTTAATTATCTAAACCAGAACAATTCAAATAAATCTGGAGTCGACACACTGGAAGAAAAATTCTTCCAGTGAAAAATGCTGTATGCTGTGCAACAGCAGCTTCACATCCCCTTGATATTCTACAAATAATTTTATGCCATTTTACTCGATTTACTAGAATCGAAACTATGGAACCTACTGTGTGGTATTTCTGCAACTGCTACCATACACACACCTGCGCGCGCGCACACAAACAAACACACACGCACATACGAAATCCACCTAGCTTAAAGATACTGTGTATGTATTGGAGGATGCTTACAAAAAGAAAGGACTATTACATGGATAAACTGTAGAATTCCACTTTGTAATTGATAATCATTTATATGCTTTTATCAGAAATTTGAATAAGTCAAAATTGCAGCACGCAGGTCTGTAAATATCACTTTGCAATCTCATTTCATTCTGGTAGTTATACTTATATATAAGCATCCATCCAGGCATAAAGCTTGATAATCTTTCAACTACAAAATAATTATGAAACATTAAACTTTTTGCTGGTTTTGGTCTATTTTATCATTTCCGGAACTTGTGAAGCAGCCAGAACTATAATAACAAAGTACTTTATATCTTTGCTCATTGTTTCCAAAGAAAATATTAAATGTGAGTAACATAATATAATAAATAACATAATAATAATATAATAAATAAATATATTCAAACGTAATTTATTTAATTTTTATCATTTAGCGTTACAAAATATGTTACAATAATATATAAAAATATATTTTACTTTAGTTTTTGCAATATTTTTAATATTTTATATTATCATATTAAAATTTTACAAAAAGTAACAAAATTTTTAGAAGTAGGAATAATTTTTCCTTAATTAGTTAATATATTGGTTCTTTTTAAGAAGACGGTATTTAATTTTTCAAAGTAAGTTTCGACTTTAAATTGACCATTAGTTTCTCTAATTTCATTGCTTTTCGTAGAACACCGCAAATTTTCAACTTTCCCAATACAGCTTTGTCCATGCAAGTTTTAATTCTCCGAAAGATATATAATATTATGTTATTAGTAAAATTATTTTGCATTTCTAATTAATTGAAACGTAAAAAATATATTTTTTTTATGAGAAAGCATTGCGAGAAAATTTTGGGAATCCATTACTAATGTTGTACCTAGTGGTTGACTAGGTTGTCCTCTCGCTGCCGCACCTCTTTACTATTTTTAAGATCCAAAAACCGTGTACCAACTGTGTCACCTTTAAAATTTACGAAATTTACATATTGTGAATTTTGCAAAAGTGATGTTAATTAACTCTTGAATTATGGTTGCTTGGGCGATTAATCAGACTGGTCTATGAGAAGCTGTAATGTACGAGGACTAATAAATTTTCTTTTACCATAATGAACAATACAGTATTTGAGCTTACACTTTTGTTAACAAACTATCTGTTCAAATTAGCTTGGATGACAATTAATATTTGCATGATCTTTTCCTCTGATTTATCTGTATAATTTGTTCGTTCTTTTCTATTGTCATATATAATTATTCAAATCTATATGTTCCAAATTCTTCTCTAGGAAGGAATCAGGCAACAAGTTATCTTATCAATAATATTTATATTCTGTAAAATAAATTGATATGTTTACTAAAATATAAATTGTACATTCATGTATTAATTGAAACCTTTAGTTAATTATTCACACCTGGATTATACGCATAATGGGTAAAATCAGACATTCCTTCAGTTTTTTTAATATTGCCTCATCGATTAAAGACTGATTAGTAACAGATTTACTGTTTTTGCAAAATAAAAGTGTACATTGCATCACCCATTATTTCCAGCTTCCTACTATAATTTTGTTATTCTGAACCAACGAACATCTCTATTGCAGCCATATGTATACCTGAAACAACGCGTGCGTAAGGCAATCTCAAATTGAGAGAATTATTTTTCTTAACAATGAAATTAGAAATATATATAAGTTACTGCAGTCTTTGACAAGAGTGCATTCACAGCAATACCATCATTCATCGGTCCTTCCAAGAGCACACATTAACATTCCAAGCTTGGATATTATATAATCGACACGAGTTTGAAACCATATTCGTTTAATTTTTACACTTAGTGATGGGCTGATATTTACTATATGAGGATCTGTGCCTTTCACTGAATATGGCAAGCATACCTTAATATTATTCACAAGATCATAATTTTTCATACCAATGGATTCTATGCCTGGTTAAAGAAATAGCGCTAACAGCATTAACCCTTTCAGCACTGAGTTGTGTTGCAAATGGTTTTGTGAGAACCTATATGTGGCGTTCGTTGTTGTCAGACCGGTGGAGTCATCTCTGTGAATACTGCTCAAGCTGTTCGCAATTCTGTTTCAGCACAGATTGAAGAGATGGCGAAACGAGTCAATACATGCCTACGGTTGAATGTTCCCATTAAGAATAACTTATAAGTTACCGATGGATGGTGCTGCTGGTGGTCGGTTACTCACAATCGACCGACGGGTAGTGCTGCTTGTGCTTAATGATCCATAAATTGTCGACGACTGGTGTTACCAACAGCCGATAGCGCATGCTTACACATATAGCTGGTGCAACCAATAGTAGGTAACTCAAGACTTATCAAAGATTGGTGTTGCCTGCGGTCGGAAACTTACAATATATCGATAGTAGGTAATGACTGCGGTCGATAACTTATGATATAATAAGGGCTGGTATTGCCAATAGTCGGGAATTCAAGAACTATCGAACAATGGCATTGCCAGCTATTGGTAATCCATCTCTTACTTGGCTTAACTTAATCTAACTTCCTCTAAACTTAATTTAAACCAAGCTAACCTCAGTTACGCCTAATGTGACTTACCCTGCCTACACTCAAATCTAACTCAACCTAACACAATCTAACATTACCTTCCTTAAACATAAACAAATCGAACCTACACTTTCTTAAATCTAACCCAACATAACCGAGCAACCTACAAACATTCCCAAACATTTCAACCTAACCTAACCTAGCGTAACCTAACTAATTCTAACACAATCACAGTTCCATCTCGGGACGGAAGCAGCCTCCGCAACATTCCCAGGGGAGAGGCTATGCAGTAAGACTTCCGCAGTTACGGAGTGGCAGATCCGCTCCGATTGAACGTTTATTCACGTAATATAATATAATAATCTGCGGGTTCAATCGGAGTGGGTCCGCATTGAATACAGGAACGTCTTCGGCTAAATGAAAACAAACAGTCCGAAAAGAATAAAACTTTACTAACAAATCGTACGGAAATCAGATATTTCGACGCATATCCAATATACACCTAACCAAAACGTAATTCGAAAAATACAAAGAATAAGCGGAAATATTCTCCAATATGTGACATGTACAAATCAGACAAGTAATCGTACAACGCCGGGTCCGGGATGGTGCAGAGAGGAAATGTGGAGGACAGAGAACATAAAATAACAACAACGTAACTAAAGAGAAAGGAAAAGAAGATCTGTGGAAACATTGCATTTAGTAAGAGGAAATCCTACAAATATCAAACAACAGATTATATACCATACCGTCCGGGCAAGGTACAACGAAATAGACGATATCGTGGGAGAAAATAAAAATATCGAGAAACTTAAAAAGAAAATAATACTTTAGACTGAACGAATCAATATCATTGATTCCGGCAAGCTTAATGGAAAACGCGACTTCGAATCGGTTAGAGTATAAGATAGATGCTGGTCGCGGTTCAAGTGGCTCTGCGTTCCTTGCCCGCATCAGTGCAGGCAGTAGGATGGTGGGGGGGGGGGGGGCTGCCCCCTATCAGTGCAGCCCCCCCCTAACCCCCACCACCGGCATGAGCGAAGCTGCTGTGCATATGCTGCTGAAAGGTGCTGCTGGTTCGCGATTCGGAATCAGCCCCATCGGGTCCTGGCAGAAAATTAATTGTTGGGCATGCAGTTCGGAGTTCCCTGTTGATGACACCAAAGGATAGGAAAATATAAAGGAGAAAAAGAAAGCCTCGGAAGACACAGGCACGAAAGGAAAATCATCAGGAGCCGAAGTAAGGGAACCAAAAAGAAAGGGCAGAATAATGGAAATGCTACCGATAAGAATTACATCCTTACTTTGAAATAGAAGAATAGGCAACCACACATCAGACGTAATGACAGATATTATGAGCGAGGATACGACGAAGGTAATGACATATTAGAAAACGTTAATGGGAAGCATCAGGCATATAAAAAAAACTGAGATCGAACACTTGATCGAACTAGTGGCGAACGGTACAGGGAAAATTGAAGCAATTAAAGGAGCGGTAAGCATTCAAGGACAAACAACGGGATGAGGAAAAACAGGAGAAACGACAGAAATACGAAAAGATGATGCAAGAAAATCGAGAGCGGGATATATAATCCTATAATTTAACAAGAAAACAGGTATAGAGAACATAATAAAGGAGATAAAAGGAACTCTAGAAGAAGAATTCGAAGAAAAACGTACGAGTGGGAGTATAATGCTCCAACTAAGGGACATATACCCGTTAGGTGACCAGAGAAGAAATGAATGATTACATAAGACGAACATTGAAAATAATCGAAGGAAAGGATAGCGGTATAAACGTCAAGTTGTTAAAACAAACGTAGAGAGTCAATCGAGTCGCGTTAGCTGAATTTGGACAGGAATATAGTAAAGAGCTAGAAAAGGTCAAACGTCTCAGAATACCATTAACACCTTGTCTCTGCAAAGTGCTACCGAGAATAGAGAGATACTTCAAATGCCATAAACTGGGACATATCGGCAGAAATTCCGAAGAAGTCAAAGATAATAAGGGAATATGCAGAAGATGCGCATCTCAGATTTATACGATGATCGGTTGCATCGCGAATAAACCGAAATGTATCATCTGCAGCGAGGCAGGAAGAAGGAATCCGTACATCAGACACGTTACCGGAGTTTTAATTGTCCGGCCTACAGAAAGGCGTTGATAGAGAAGAACGAGAAACGAATATGGAATTGAAAGTCCTACAAATCTATCTGAACAGATGCCGAATCTCGCGAAATATCATGCAGCAAATGCGAATGATTCAAGAGACAGACGTGGTAATAATATCGGAAGCACACAGGATGGAAGAATACTGACTGCGAGACGAGAACGGTGACGCTGCGATATGGATAACCGGTGTTAATCGAAAATGTTTCACATATGGCACCACATATTCCTCGACCGGAATCGTTCATGCAATGGTCGAAGGAACAAAAGCTATAAGCTGCTACTTCTCGCTTAACAGGAACGGAAAGAAATCGAAGAATATATAAACAAAGCTGAGTATAACGTAGAAAAGGGAGAGAAAGCAAGCAGAATAATAATCAAGGGTGACCTGAACGAAAAATCGGTAATCTGGGGTAGTAAGACGAGCAATCATAGAGAAGAAAAGATCATCAAAATGGCTCTAAGAAACGATCTAATCGCGACCAATCCGAAAGAAGGCTATACATACTTTAAGAACCGAAACAAATAAAAAATAGACATAATGTTGATAGGAGGTTGCATATACGCTAAGTTGAGTATAGCAGAAGTGTTTGAGATATTTTCAGCGTTGGACCATCAATACGTACTACATAACTTCTAAAGTACGAATTACAAGAATAAGGAAGAGGGATTTGCAAGCCTCGATGGAAAGAAAGCGAACTCGAACGATGCAAATAAATGATCGACTTATATAATATATAGATATTTATTTTTATCTAGAAGGGATGATCTAGTTCTACGTAATTAAAATATATGATAAGAGTAATTATATAAACCATTTTCAAATATTTAATTAAAACATCATGAAATGATATGAAATTAGATAGGGTTTCAGATGTAATGGAGTATCATAAGGAGATATTGTATTTAGAAATAACTAAAATATAAAATATGTATTAATATTTATACTAATTTGAAATATTTACTTGAAAAATCATCAAAGCATGTGGTCCAGCGAGTGGGGGATTAACGGATCGTTGCGAGGAGCATGCGGCTTAATGTGTGTAACTTGAATTTATGAATTCTCATATGCAGCAATACATTAGTCCGGATATAGTACATATATGTATGTAAGAGGCTTAAAAGTAGAATACAGGTTCTGGTAAAGTCGGATCCCTGAATTGGAGGAGTCCCCATTGAGGTGATGGGCTGTTCGTTAACAAAACTGTAAGCTCAAATATTATCTATTGTTCATTATGTTAAAAGAAATTTATTGGTCTTCGTACATTACAGCACGTCATAGATCAGTCTAATTTATTGCCCAAGCAACCATAATTCAGAAGTTAATTAATATTACATTTGCAAAAATTTACAATATGTAAATTTCGTAAATTTTAAAGGTGACGAAGCCGGTACACGGTTCTTGGATCTTAAAAATGGTAAAAAGGTGCGGCAGGAAGAGGAGAACCTAGTCAACCACTAGGTACAAAATTAAAAATGGATTCTCAAAATTTTCTCGCAAAGCTTTCTCATAAAAAAATATATCTTTTACGTTCAAATTAATTAGACATGCAAAATAAGTTTACTAGGAATATAATATTATATATCTTTTGGAGAATTAATACTTGCATCGGCAAAGTTGTGATGGAAAAGTTGAAAATTAGCGGCGATTTACGAAAAGCAATGAAATAAGAGATATTAATGGCCAATTTAAAGTCGAAACTTACTTTGAAAAATTGAATACCGTCTTCTTAAAAGAAACCGACACATTAACTAATTAAGGAAAAATCATTCCTACTTATAAAAATTTTGTTATTTTTTGTAAAGGTTTAATATGATAATATAAAATATTTTAAATATTAAAAAAACTAAAGTAAAATATATTTTTATATATTTTTCTAATATATTTCGTAACGTTAAATGATAAAAATTAAACAAATTACGTTTGAAAATATTTAATTACGTAGATTGATCTTTACTCATACATTTATAATAAAATGAACATAGTTATTCATATTTTTTTTTCAAACAATGAGCAAAGATATAAAGTACTTTGTTGTTATAGTTCTAGATACTTCACAAGTTCCGAAAACGATAAAATAGACCAATACCTGGAAAAAGTCTAATGTTTTATAATTATTTTCTACTTGATAGATTATCAAGCTTTATGCCTGAATGGATGCTTATATATAAGTATAACTGCCAAAATAAAATGAGATCGCAAAGTGATATATACACACCTGCGTGCTGCAATTTTGGTGTATTCAAATTTCCGATAAAAGCATATAAATGTTTCTAATCTAATTATCAAATACAAATGGAATTCTAGAATTTATCCATGTAATAGTCCTTTCTTATTGTACGCATCCTCCAATACATACACAGTATCTTTAATCTTGATGGATTTTGTATGGTCGCGTGTGTGTGTGCGCGCGCGCGCGCGCGTTTCTGTATGAGCGCGCGCACGTATGTATATGGCAGCAGTTGCAGAAATATCACATAATATGTTTCATTGTTTCGATTCTTGTAAATCGAGTAAAATAGCATAAGATTTTCTGTAGAATATTAAGGAGATGTGAAGCTGCTCTTGCACTGCATACAGTATCTTTCACTGGAAGAATTTTTCTTCCAATGTGTCGACTCCAGATTTATTTGAATTGTTCTCGTTTAGAAATTTAAAACCGAATGACATATCCCTTAACACAGCACGCCGGTAACCACGATACACAACAGATCCAATGTTCCTTTATCTGAGATTAAGGCCTGCTTTCTTTGTTTCCAAACTTCTTTACATTGCGTTACATTCTTAAGACTCTTTGTAAGTTACAAAGAACAGGAACGCTACATGGATTATAAAAGTGTAACAGTCTAATTTATATAATCTTGAACATTTTAAATCCGTTTACGTCGATTTGCTTGTTGTATATGTTTATCACCTGGCGCTGAACCAACTACTACTGCCATCATTTATTTCTAAAATTTCGAAAATCCACCAGATCTAACGAAACCTTGCTTAGATTGCAAATATGTTTTTACTGTATCCAGCAGAAATGAAATTACATTGGTAGAAGTACCAGCTAGTTCTCCAAGCCTATTTGAAACAACATTAAACCACCTTGTTAAACAATAATATATTAAATGTGAATTGGACTTTTAAATTTGAATTTATAAACATCTAACAAATAAATATGTTTTTCTTACTATTCATATCATTATACTTTCAGTGATTTATTATGTGCTGTGATTTGATATATTAACTGCTTGATTATATTTTACAACGAACCTTGCGTACCAAACATTGCTTTTACTCCTTATAAGAATGGATAATCCTTCGTTTTATATTCTTATATCGCATTGGTTATAAAAGTATATAATATTGTATTTATGCAGTCGCGTATAATTATGTACATACAAATTCGCGATTACGTAGCTATATGTTCAAATTCAATTCCGAATAATGCTCTAAAAAGCATTCCAGATAACAAAGGACAAGATGGCGGCGACACCATACCGGCACTACATTGCCACTTTCGAGGAGTGTCAGCTGATCCGTAGCCATTTATGGCCGGATTCGTTAGCTAAAATGCCAGAACGTGTTACCAGCACTTTCTAAACAAGCGTAACACGCTGCGTGAATCACGCAGCACCAGCACTATCGTGACACGCGTGTCATCGCTCCATTCACGAATCTTTTCAGCAATGACGTAGGGTCACATTTGGTAATGGGGAACCTCTGCTTTCATACAAATTAGAACCGTTAGATGTCAGTAGATGTACAACATATGAGCATTGATATATATTTTGATAGTCGTTGTCGTATATGTACAGTTATTGAGAGAGTCGTATATATTTCTTTCAACCCGTCATAAACTAAAGATATAATTTATAAGAACAATATTACTTACAAAATACAAATTCATGCTGTTACGTCCCTAACTTCGTCTTGTGTAATTTCAAGGAAGTGTGGGATTTGTATTCTTTTGATGTGTAGACGGGATATACATGACGCGTTGCATTGAATATTACATCTTATCGAGACACTATAGAAATGAGATGCGAAATCGCGTTTTATGAAGAATTAGAGCTCTATTGCTTCGATACGTAGATATCTAGAAACGCTATTCCGTCGCAAGTAAGTGTGGCATTTACATTCTTTCAAGTGTAGACGAGATATTCATAACGATTTGCACTGTATATTACACGTTATCATGAGACATAGAAATTAGTTGCCATATCGCGTTTTATGAAGCATTAGAACTCTACACTTTCAATACGTAGGCATCTAGAAACGCTATTCAGAAGCAAGGAATTGTAGCATTTACATTCTTGTGAAGTGTAGACGAGGTATCCATAACGCCTTGCATTGAATATTACATCGTATCATGAGACATAGAAATGTGATGCTTTATCGCGTTTTAGAAAGCATTAGTACCCTATTGCTTCGATAGTTAGAAATCTGGAAACGCTATTGCGCAGCGAGGAAGTGTGGGATTTACATTCATTTGAAGTGCTGACGAGATATACAAAACGCGTTGCATTGAAGAATACATCTTACCATGAGATATAGAATTAACAAGCGATATTGCTTTCTATGAGGCATTAGAACTCCATTGCTCCGATATGTAGACATCTAGAAACGCTGTTCCGTAGTAAGGAAGTGTCGCATTTACATACTATTGAACTGTATACGTTGCAGAGCCAGAGGATGACGTGTCTGCAACCAACAACACCATGCGAAGCTGCACGAGGACCACCAACCGGAAAATGCATGACTGCAACGGAAATTCGAAAAGCTCGTACCAAGTTTCACGGTCTTAGTCATCAACAGTCGCACAACGGAGCTGATGACCACCGCGATCGTCCGCGATAGCGATCGCGACCAGAAGCCAATCGAGTGTAGAACGTTGAGCGTCACCTGTTCGAGTGCAAACTTCATTACAGACGACCTGGCAATGAAGCTTGGACTTCCCACGAAAAATAACAAGACAGCTATCGAAGCGTTTAACCAATTACACGAGTTCGCGAATAAATTGCCTCAACGACGATCAAATCGCGGTTATTGGACTTCGCGCGGAAGCTCACATTCTTTACGAAACCGCGAATCGCTGGACCGATACCGGAAGAGCAAATCGATCAGGCGAAGACTCCGATTCCGGCAAACGTAAAACTAGCAGATCCACAATTTCATCGACCGGCAAATGTGGATATGTTAATCGGCACCGGTCCCGCTTTATCGTCCCTTAGCATCGGCCAGTACAAACTTTCTCCTCGCAACGATCCTAAATTATTTCTCCAAAAGACGCAATTTGGATGGATCATCGGGGGGAGCGTCTCCACATCGGCGTCGTGAAGAAAACATCAAACATTCGTTACAACCCTGAATTTCGAACTTCAAAAATTCTGGGAGCTAGAAGAGGATCCACACGTACGACACCTATTTTCCGCGGATCAGGAATGCGAGCAGCATTTTCACGACCACGTTAAATGGACACGAACCGGTCGTTACATTGTCGCACTGCCGTTCAATGAAAAGAAGATGCAGTTAGGCGAAACTCGGTCGCGCGCCTTCAGCCGTCTTCTTTCGCTCGAACGAAAATTCATGAAAGATCCAGAGCTGAAACGAGAATACTCTGCCGTCATCGAGGAGTATCTCGAGATGGGACACATGAGCCAGGTAGAACCACGCGATTCGGATGGCTTCTACCACACCCACCATGCCGTCATCAATCTGTCCAGCTCAACAACGAAGGTTCGTGTCGTCTTCGATGGATCTGCAAGATTGAGCAGTGGACTGTCATTGAACGGCACGCTTTTGGCAGGACCAATGATACAGGACGACATATTCGCTCTTCTCATAAGGTTCCGTCAACACACCTATGTCTTAACCGAAGACATCGGGAAGATGTATCGGTAGTTCCTCGTAAGATCGGAAGACCGCCGATACCAGCCGATATTATGGCAAGGTAACAACGGAAAGGTGAAAACGTACGAGCTGAACACGGTCACGTTCGGACTACCTTCAGCGCCTTTCTTCGCCATCAGGTGCATTCATCAGCTAGCGGACGACGAAAAAGTGAATGCTCCTTTCGCATCGACCGTGCTCCAGCGAGATCTATACGTCGACAGCACAGATAATTACGAAGACGCTAGACAACTACGGGACCAGGTAATCAAGCTACTTAACCGCGGCAGCATCCACATTCAACAATGGGTCTCGAACGAAACGAAACTTTTAGCAGGACTTCCGGAAAGCGAAATTCACCCAAAGTATTTTGGAGACGCCACCATGAAAACTCTCGGCGTCTCGTGGCACGCGCAGAACAACCGAATCATCTATTCCGTGGATCCAAACATCGATACGAGGATCACCAAACGCACGATTTTATCCACCATAGCAAAAATATTCGACCCGTTAGGTTTACTGGCGCCAGTAATAATAACGGGAAAAATATTTATGCAACACCTATGGAAACTACAATTGGTCTGGGACGAATCGCTACCAACAATCCTCCATACAGAATGGTCCACGTACGTGAAGGAATTGCAGTTACATAACGAAACATTCTTCGAGTGACACGTATGCCAATAGAAGGTGCGAGGAGTGGAATTACACGGTTTCTGCGACGCGAGCGAACGAGCATACGGAGCGTGCGTGTATGTACGGTCAGTCCACAATCGCGGACGAATTAAAACGGGACTATTATGCGCGAAATTTCGGTTCGCACTAGTAAAAGTTGTCAGCCTCGCACGTCTCGAACTTTGCGGTGCGGTGCTACTGACGTCATTATTTTCTAACGTCCGAGATAGTAATGCACGCCGATTCGACTCGATTAACTTCTGGACGGATTCCACGATAGTTTTAAATTGGCTGCAACGCGAACCAGCCACGCTAAGAACATTCGTGGCAAATAGAGTGGCCGAAATCCAAGCGAAGACCGATAGCGGCACGTCAGGTCAAACGACAATCCAGCGGACCTCATATAGAGAGGACAAACACTGGCGGAATTCTTGAAGCCCTCCATCTGGCGTCATGGACCATCGTGGTTTGCCGACGATAACAGGGATTGGCCGAAATCTACCTTCAACCTCGTTTCGGAAATACCCGATATTCGTGCCCATACATGCTTGGCAACGACCATCCGTAGCAACGAAATTCTCGGCCGCTATTCAGACATCGCGAAATTGAGAAGGATCGTCGCGTATTGCCTCCGATTTCGCAAGAATCATTGTAACGCAGGACCTCTAACCGTACGAGAGGTCCACGACGCTAATGATCGGATCTTGAAGCTCGTGCAGGCCTCCGCGTTCGAAAAAGAGATTCGAAATTTGAAGAACGGTACAGAGCTGCATCCAAAGAGTAACCGGCTCTCGCTGTAGCCATTCTTACACGAAACGGGAATTCTACGGGTAGGCGGTCGACTACAAAACGCAAACATTCCCTTCGGACAGAAACATCCGAATCTGCTTCCAAAATAACATCACATCACCGATCTGATCATTCGTCACACGCATTTAGAGGGACATCATTCGGGTATCAATACCACGCTGGCGACACTAAAGCAGAGGTGTTGGCCCATTGATGGTAAAAAGTCCATCAGGTGCTTCCGCGTAAAACCACCGGCCGTGAATTACGTAATGGGCACTCTACCTGCGGCACGCGAATCCGAATGCCAACCCTTTTATAACTGCAGAACAGATTATTGCGGTCCTTTTTATATCAAGGAAAAACGTTTCCGAAATTGTGCGCGAGTAAAAATCTATGTAGCAGTGTTTGAGTGTTTTGCAACGAGAGCGGTCCATCTTGAGGTCGTCGGTGACATGACTACCGTAGCGATCATCGCGGCATTGAAACGCTTCATCGGTCGTAGGAGCATCTGTCGGAACATTCATTCCGACAACGGGACAAAATTTCGTTGGAGTGAATAACGAATTAAGCGCACTGTACCAAAAACTGCAAACGGACGATAAGGTAACACACTTCCTCACGGGCAAGGAAATATCGTGGCATTTCATGCCAGCTCTTTCTCCCAATTTCGGCGGCCTTGGGGAGGCAGCTGTCAAATCCTTCAAACACCACGTCAAACGAGTCGTAGAGGAAGAACTGTTTACGTTCGTGCAGTTCAACACGTTCGCGATCGAAATCGAAGCGATCCTAAACTCCTGCCCGCTAACTCCATTATCATCCGATCCTAATGGTCCATCAGCTCTAACTCCGGCCCACTTCCTGATCGGCACGTCGTTAACGAGTTTGCCCGAGACTGATTTCAGCGATACTCCTCGTAACCGATTGTCACACTGGCCACACATCCAGAACGTTCAGCAGGACTATCCACCATCTGAACGAGCGAAAAAAATGGACAAAGGGCTACCACGAGATCAAGAAAGGATCCCTCGTAGTCTTAAGCGATGACTACCTTCCGCCTTTGCAGTGGCACCGCGGTCGAAACGAAGAGGTGCACCCAGGTCCAGATAAGATCATCCGCGCGGTCACCGTACGGACCAGCCACGAGGTCTACAAACGCAACGTCAAGCAGCTAGCGAAGTTGCCCACATCCGAGGCGACAGTGTGAACCATCGACGTCGCGGCGATATTCAGATCAATCCGATCTAGATTGATTGACACCGTCTTCCAACCGGGGAAACATGGTTCGACCGACGGAACCAATAAAACGTGGGATCTTCGAAGACTTCATTTATTACACGTTTGTGACGAAAAGGCTCTTTTTGAGAATAAGACGTTTTAAGTAATTTCGTAAATATATATATTACTGCGATATGTAGACATCTAGAAACGCTATTCCCTAGACACGAAGTGTGAGATTCACATTCTTTCGAAGTGTAGGAGAGATATACATAACACGTTGCATTGAATATTACATCTTACCATGAGACATAGAAATGAGATGCCATATCGTGTTTTATGAAGAAATAGAACTGTATTGCTCCGATACGTAGACATATCGGAACGCTATTCCGTCGCAAGAAAGTGTGGGCTCTACATTCTTTTGAAATGCTTACGAGAAATACATAACGCGTCGTATTGATATTACATGTTATCATGAAACATAGAAATGAGATGCGATATCGCGTTTTATGAAGAATTAGAACTCTATTGCTTCGATACGTAGACATCTGCAAACGCTATTTCCTTGCAAGGAGGTGTGGCATTTACATTCTTTTGAAGTGTAGACGAGGTATACATAACACTTCGCAATGATATTATATCTTATCATGAAACATAGAACTGAGATGCGATATCGCGGTATAAGAAGCATTAGAACTCTATTGCTCCGATACGTAGACATCTGGAAACGCGTTTCCTAGCAAGGAAGTGTAGCATTTACGCCCTTTTGAAGTGTAGACGAGGTACACAGAACACTTCGCAATGAATATTATATCATATCATGAAATATAGAAATGAGATGCGATATCCCGTTTTAAGAAGCATTAGAACTCTACTGCTTCGATACGTAGACATCTGGAAGCGCTATTTCCTAGTAAGGAAGTGTGGCATTTACAATCTTTTGAAGTGCAGACGAGGTCTATGTAGACGTACGTCTACCTCGTCTACACTTCAACATAATGTACATGCCACACTTCCTTGTATACCTCGTCTGCACTTCAAAAGTATGTAAATGCCACACATCCTTGCCAGGAAATGCGTTTCCAGATGTCTACGCATCGAAGCAATAGAGTTCTAATGCTTCTAAAAACGCGACATCGCATCTCATGTCTATGTTTCTTGATAAGATATAATATTCATTGCCAAGTGTTATGTATACCTCGTCTATACTTCAAAAGAATGTAATTGCCACTCCTCTTTGCTAGGAAATAGCGTTTCCAGGTGTCTACGTATAGAAGCAATGGAGTTCTAATGCGTCTTAAAACGCGATATCGCACCTCATTTCGTAGTTTCATGATAAGATATAATATTCACTGCGATGTGTTGTATATACCTCTTCTGTACTTCAAAAGAATGTAAATGCCACACTTCCTTCCTAGGAAATAGCGTTTCCAAATGTCTAGGAATCGAAGAAATAGAGTTCTAATGCACCTTAAAACGGGATATCGCATCACATTTCTATGTTTCATGATAAGATATAATATTCATTGCGGGGTGTTATGCATACCTCGTCTACACTTCAAAAGAATGTATATGCCACACATCCTTGCTGGGAAATAGTGTTTCGAGATACCTACGTATCGTAGCAATGGAGTTCTAATGCTTCACAAAACACGATATCGCATCGCACTTCCATGTTTCATGGTAGGATATAATATTCATTGCGAAAATTACGTATACCTTGTCTACACTTCAAAAGAATGTAAATGCCACACTTCCTTGCTACGGAACAGCGTTTCTAGATGTCTATGTATCGAAGCATTAGAGTTCTAATGCTTCAGAAAACGCGTTATCGCATCTCATTCGTATGTCTCATGATAATGTGTAATATTCAATGCAACGCGTTGTGTATATCTCGTCTACAGTTCAAAAGATTGTAAATCCCACACTTCTATGCTCCAGAACAACGTTTCTAGATGTCTACGTATCGAAGCTGCAGAGTTCTAATGCTTCGTAAAGCGCGATATCGCATTTCATTTTTGTGTCTCGATAAGATGTAATATTCAATGCAACGCGTTATGTATATCTCGTCTACACATCAAAAGAATACAAATTCCACACTTCCTTGAAATTACACAAGGCGAAGTTAGGGACGTAACAGCATGAATTTGTATTTTGTAAGTAATATTGTTCTTATAAATTATATTTTTAGTTTATGACGGGTTGAAAGAAATATATACGACTCTCTCAATAACTGTACATATACGACAACGACTATCAAAATATATATCAATGCTCATATGTTGTACATCTACTGACATCTAACGGTTCTAATTTGTATGAAAGCAGAGGTTCCCCATTACCAAATGTGACCCTACGTCATTGCTGAAAAGATTCGTGAATGGAGCGATGACACGCGTGTCACGATAGTGCTGGTGCTGCGTGATTCACGCAGCGTGTTACGCTTGTTTAGAAAGTGCTGGTAACACGTTCTGGCATTTTAGCTAACGAATCCGGCCATAAATGGCTACGGATCAGCTGACACTCCTCGGAAATGGCAATATAGTACCGGTATGGTGTCGCCGTCATCTTGTCCTTTGTTATCTGGAATGCTTTTTAGAGCATTATTCGGAATTGAATTTGAACATATAGCTACGTAATCGCGAATTTGTATGTACGTAATTATACGCGACTGCATAAATACAATATTATATACTTTTATAACCAATGCGATATAAGAATATAAAACGAAGGATTATCCATTCTTATAAGGAGTAAAAGCAATGTTTGGTACGCAAGGTTCGTTGTAAAATATAATCAAGCAGTTAATATATCAAATCACAGCACATAATAAGTCACTGAAAGTATAATGATATGAATAGTAAGAAAAACATATTTATTTGTTAGATGTTTATAAATTCAAATTTAAAAGTCCAATTCACATTTAATATATTATTGTTTAACAAGGTGGTTTAATGTTGTTTCAAATAGGCTTGGAGAACTAGCTGGTACTTCTGCCAATGTAATTTCATTTCTGCTGGATACAGTAAAAACATATTTGCAATCTAAGCAAGGTTTCGTTAGATCTGGTGGATTTTCGAAATTTTAGAAATAAATGATGGCAGTAGTAGTTGGTTCAGCGCCAGGTGATAAACATATACAACAAGCAAATCAACGTAAACGGATTTAAAATGTTCAAGATTATATAAATTAGACTGTTATACTTTTATAATCCATGTAGCGTTCCTGTTCTTTGTAACTTACAAAGAGTCTTAAGAATGTAACGCAATGTAAAGAAGTTTGGAAACAAAGAAAGCAGGCCTTAATCTCAGATAAAGGAACATTGGATCTGTTGTGTATCGTGGTTACCGGCGTGCTGTGTTAAGGGATATGTCATTCGGTTTTAAATTTCTAAACGAGAACAATTCAAATAAATCTGGAGTCGACACATTGGAAGAAAAATTCTTCCAGTGAAAGATACTGTATGCAGTGCAAGAGCAGCTTCACATCTCCTTAATATTCTACAGAAAATCTTATGCTATTTTACTCGATTTACAAGAATCGAAACAATGAAACATATTATGTGATATTTCTGCAACTGCTGCCATATACATACGTGCGCGCGCTCATACAGAAACGCGCGCGCGCGCGCGCACACACACACGCGACCATACAAAATCCATCAAGATTAAAGATACTGTGTATGTATTGGAGGATGCGTACAATAAGAAAGGACTATTACATGGATAAATTCTAGAATTCCATTTGTATTTGATAATTAGATTAGAAACATTTATATGCTTTTATCGGAAATTTGAATACACCAAAATTGCAGCACGCAGGTGTGTATATATCACTTTGCGATCTCATTTTATTTTGGCAGTTATACTTATATATAAGCATCCATTCAGGCATAAAGCTTGATAATCTATCAAGTAGAAAATAATTATAAAACATTAGACTTTTTCCAGGTATTGGTCTATTTTATCGTTTTCGGAACTTGTGAAGTATCTAGAACTATAACAACAAAGTACTTTATATCTTTGCTCATTGTTTGAAAAAAAAATATGAATAACTATGTTCATTTTATTATAAATGTATGAGTAAAGATCAATCTACGTAATTAAATATTTTCAAACGTAATTTGTTTAATTTTTATCATTTAACGTTACGAAATATATTAGAAAAATATATAAAAATATATTTTACTTTAGTTTTTTTAATATTTAAAATATTTTATATTATCATATTAAACCTTTACAAAAAATAACAAAATTTTTATAAGTAGGAATGATTTTTCCTTAATTAGTTAATGTGTCGGTTTCTTTTAAGAAGACGGTATTCAATTTTTCAAAGTAAGTTTCGACTTTAAATTGGCCATTAATATCTCTTATTTCATTGCTTTTCGTAAATCGCCGCTAATTTTCAACTTTTCCATCACAACTTTGCCGATGCAAGTATTAATTCTCCAAAAGATATATAATATTATATTCCTAGTAAACTTATTTTGCATGTCTAATTAATTTGAACGTAAAAGATATATTTTTTTATGAGAAAGCTTTGCGAGAAAATTTTGAGAATCCATTTTTAATTTTGTACCTAGTGGTTGACTAGGTTCTCCTCTTCCTGCCGCACCTTTTTACCATTTTTAAGATCCAAGAACCGTGTACCGGCTTCGTCACCTTTAAAATTTACGAAATTTACATATTGTAAATTTTTGCAAATGTAATATTAATTAACTTCTGAATTATGGTTGCTTGGGCAATAAATTAGACTGATCTATGACGTGCTGTAATGTACGAAGACCAATAAATTTCTTTTAACATAATGAACAATAGATAATATTTGAGCTTACAGTTTTGTTAACGAACAGCCCATCACCTCAATGGGGACTCCTCCAATTCAGGGATCCGACTTTACCAGAACCTGTATTCTACTTTTAAGCCTCTTACATACATATATGTACTATATCCGGACTAATGTATTGCTGCATATGAGAATTCATAAATTCAAGTTACACACATTAAGCCGCATGCTCCTCGCAACGATCCGTTAATCCCCCACTCGCTGGACCACATGCTTTGATGATTTTTCAAGTAAATATTTCAAATTAGTATAAATATTAATACATATTTTATATTTTAGTTATTTCTAAATACAATATCTCCTTATGATACTCCATTACATCTGAAACCCTATCTAATTTCATATCATTTCATGATGTTTTAATTAAATATTTGAAAATGGTTTATATAATTACTCTTATCATATATTTTAATTACGTAGAACTAGATCATCCCTTCTAGATAAAAATAAATATCTATATATTATATAAGTCGATCATTTATTTGCATCGTTCGAGTTCGCTTTCTTTCCATCGAGGCTTGCAAATCCCTCTTCCTTATTCTTGTAATTCGTACTTTAGAAGTTATGTAGTACGTATTGATGGTCCAACGCTGAAAATATCTCAAACACTTCTGCTATACTCAACTTAGCGTATATGCAACCTCCTATCAACATTATGTCTATTTTTTATTTGTTTCGGTTCTTAAAGTATGTATAGCCTTCTTTCGGATTGGTCGCGATTAGATCGTTTCTTAGAGCCATTTTGATGATCTTTTCTTCTCTATGATTGCTCGTCTTACTACCCCAGATTACCGATTTTTCGTTCAGGTCACCCTTGATTATTATTCTGCTTGCTTTCTCTCCCTTTTCTACGTTATACTCAGCTTTGTTTATATATTCTTCGATTTCTTTCCGTTCCTGTTAAGCGAGAAGTAGCAGCTTATAGCTTTTGTTCCTTCGACCATTGCATGAACGATTCCGGTCGAGGAATATGTGGTGCCATATGTGAAACATTTTCGATTAACACCGGTTATCCATATCGCAGCGTCACCGTTCTCGTCTCGCAGTCAGTATTCTTCCATCCTGTGTGCTTCCGATATTATTACCACGTCTGTCTCTTGAATCATTCGCATTTGCTGCATGATATTTCGCGAGATTCGGCATCTGTTCAGATAGATTTGTAGGACTTTCAATTCCATATTCGTTTCTCGTTCTTCTCTATCAACGCCTTTCTGTAGGCCGGACAATTAAAACTCCGGTAACGTGTCTGATGTACGGATTCCTTCTTCCTGCCTCGCTGCAGATGATACATTTCGGTTTATTCGCGATGCAACCGATCATCGTATAAATCTGAGATGCGCATCTTCTGCATATTCCCTTATTATCTTTGACTTCTTCGGAATTTCTGCCGATATGTCCCAGTTTATGGCATTTGAAGTATCTCTCTATTCTCGGTAGCACTTTGCAGAGACAAGGTGTTAATGGTATTCTGAGACGTTTGACCTTTTCTAGCTCTTTACTATATTCCTGTCCAAATTCAGCTAACGCGACTCGATTGACTCTCTACGTTTGTTTTAACAACTTGACGTTTATACCGCTATCCTTTCCTTCGATTATTTTCAATGTTCGTCTTATGTAATCATTCATTTCTTCTCTGGTCACCTAACGGGTATATGTCCCTTAGTTGGAGCATTATACTCCCACTCGTACGTTTTTCTTCGAATTCTTCTTCTAGAGTTCCTTTTATCTCCTTTATTATGTTCTCTATACCTGTTTTCTTGTTAAATTATAGGATTATATATCCCGCTCTCGATTTTCTTGCATCATCTTTTCGTATTTCTGTCGTTTCTCCTGTTTTTCCTCATCCCGTTGTTTGTCCTTGAATGCTTACCGCTCCTTTAATTGCTTCAATTTTCCCTGTACCGTTCGCCACTAGTTCGATCAAGTGTTCGATCTCAGTTTTTTTTATATGCCTGATGCTTCCCATTAACGTTTTCTAATATGTCATTACCTTCGTCGTATCCTCGCTCATAATATCTGTCATTACGTCTGATGTGTGGTTGCCTATTCTTCTATTTCAAAGTAAGGATGTAATTCTTATCGGTAGCATTTCCATTATTCTGCCCTTTCTTTTTGGTTCCCTTACTTCGGCTCCTGATGATTTTCCTTTCGTGCCTGTGTCTTCCGAGGCTTTCTTTTTCTCCTTTATATTTTCCTATCCTTTGGTGTCATCAACAGGGAACTCCGAACTGCATGCCCAACAATTAATTTTCTGCCAGGACCCGATGGGGCTGATTCCGAATCGCGAACCAGCAGCACCTTTCAGCAGCATATGCACAGCAGCTTCGCTCATGCCGGTGGTGGGGGTTAGGGGGGGGCTGCACTGATAGGGGGCAGCCCCCCCCCCCCACCATCCTACTGCCTGCACTGATGCGGGCAAGGAACGCAGAGCCACTTGAACCGCGACCAGCATCTATCTTATACTCTAACCGATTCGAAGTCGCGTTTTCCATTAAGCTTGCCGGAATCAATGATATTGATTCGTTCAGTCTAAAGTATTATTTTCTTTTTAAGTTTCTCGATATTTTTATTTTCTCCCACGATATCGTCTATTTCGTTGTACCTTGCCCGGACGGTATGGTATATAATCTGTTGTTTGATATTTGTAGGATTTCCTCTTACTAAATGCAATGTTTCCACAGATCTTCTTTTCCTTTCTCTTTAGTTACGTTGTTGTTATTTTATGTTCTCTGTCCTCCACATTTCCTCTCTGCACCATCCCGGACCCGGCGTTGTACGATTACTTGTCTGATTTGTACATGTCACATATTGGAGAATATTTCCGCTTATTCTTTGTATTTTTCGAATTACGTTTTGGTTAGGTGTATATTGGATATGCGTCGAAATATCTGATTTCCGTACGATTTGTTAGTAAAGTTTTATTCTTTTCGGACTGTTTGTTTTCATTTAGCCGAAGACGTTCCTGTATTCAATGCGGACCCACTCCGATTGAACCCGCAGATTATTATATTATATTACGTGAATAAACGTTCAATCGGAGCGGATCTGCCACTCCGTAACTGCGGAAGTCTTACTGCATAGCCTCTCCCCTGGGAATGTTGCGGAGGCTGCTTCCGTCCCGAGATGGAACTGTGATTGTGTTAGAATTAGTTAGGTTACGCTAGGTTAGGTTAGGTTGAAATGTTTGGGAATGTTTGTAGGTTGCTCGGTTATGTTGGGTTAGATTTAAGAAAGTGTAGGTTCGATTTGTTTATGTTTAAGGAAGGTAATGTTAGATTGTGTTAGGTTGAGTTAGATTTGAGTGTAGGCAGGGTAAGTCACATTAGGCGTAACTGAGGTTAGCTTGGTTTAAATTAAGTTTAGAGGAAGTTAGATTAAGTTAAGCCAAGTAAGAGATGGATTACCAATAGCTGGCAATGCCATTGTTCGATAGTTCTTGAATTCCCGACTATTGGCAATACCAGCCCTTATTATATCATAAGTTATCGACCGCAGTCATTACCTACTATCGATATATCGTAAGTTTCCGACCGCAGGCAACACCAATCTTTGATAAGTCTTGAGTTACCTACTATTGGTTGCACCAGCTATATGTGTAAGCATGCGCTATCGGCTGTTGGTAACACCAGTCGTCGACAATTTATGGATCATTAAGCACAAGCAGCACTACCCGTCGGTCGATTGTGAGTAACCGACCACCAGCAGCACCATCCATCGGTAACTTATAAGTTATTCTTAATGGGAACATTCAACCGTAGGCATGTATTGACTCGTTTCGCCATCTCTTCAATCTGTGCTGAAACAGAATTGCGAACAGCTTGAGCAGTATTCACAGAGATGACTCCACCGGTCTGACAACAACGAACGCCACATATAGGTTCTCACAAAACCATTTGCAACACAACTCAGTGCTGAAAGGGTTAATGCTGTTAGCGCTATTTCTTTAACCAGGCATAGAATCCATTGGTATGAAAAATTATGATCTTGTGAATAATATTAAGGTATGCTTGCCATATTCAGTGAAAGGCACAGATCCTCATATAGTAAATATCAGCCCATCACTAAGTGTAAAAATTAAACGAATATGGTTTCAAACTCGTGTCGATTATATAATATCCAAGCTTGGAATGTTAATGTGTGCTCTTGGAAGGACCGATGAATGATGGTATTGCTGTGAATGCACTCTTGTCAAAGACTGCAGTAACTTATATATATTTCTAATTTCATTGTTAAGAAAAATAATTCTCTCAATTTGAGATTGCCTTACGCACGCGTTGTTTCAGGTATACATATGGCTGCAATAGAGATGTTCGTTGGTTCAGAATAACAAAATTATAGTAGGAAGCTGGAAATAATGGGTGATGCAATGTACACTTTTATTTTGCAAAAACAGTAAATCTGTTACTAATCAGTCTTTAATCGATGAGGCAATATTAAAAAAACTGAAGGAAAGTCTGATTTTACCCATTATGCGTATAATCCAGGTGTGAATAATTAACTAAAGGTTTCAATTAATACATGAATGTATAATTTATATTTTAGTAAACATATCAATTTATTTTACAGAATATAAATATTATTGATAAGATAACTTGTTGCCTGATTCCTTCCTAGAGAAGAATTTGGAACATATAGATTTGAATAATTGTATATGACAATTGAAAAGAACGAACAAATTATACAGATAAATCAGAGGAAAAGATCATGCAAATATTAATTGTCATCCAAGCTAATTTGAACAGATAGTTTGTTAACAAAAGTGTAAGCTCAATTACTGTATTGTTCATTATGGTAAAAGAAAATTTATTAGTCCTCGTACGTTACAGCTTCTCATAGACCAGTCTGATTAATCGCCCAAGCAACCATAATTCAAGAGTTAATTAACATCACTTTTGCAAAATTCACAATATGTAAATTTCGTAAATTTTAAAGGTGACAAAGTTGGTACACGGTTTTTGGATCTTAAAAATAGTAAAGAGGTGCGGCAGCGAGAGGACAACCTAGTGAACCACTAGGTACAACATTAGTAATTGATTCCCAAAATTTTCTCGCAATGCTTTCTCATAAAAAAAATACATTTTTTACGTTTCAATTAATTAGAAATGCAAAATAATTTTACTAATAACATAATAATATATATCCTTCGGAGAATTAAAACTTGCATGGACAAAGCTGTAATGGGAAAGTTGAAAATTTGCGGTGTTCTACGAAAAGCAATGAAATTACAGAAACTAATGGTCAATTTAAAGTCGAAACTTACTTTAGAAAATTAAATACCGTCTTCTTAAAAAGAACCAACATATTAACTAATTAAGGAAAAATTATTCCTACTTCTAAAAATTTTGTTACTTTTTGTAAAATTTTAATATGATAATATAAAATATTAAAAATATTGAAAAAACTAAAGTAAAATATATTTTTATATATTATTGTAATATATTTTGTAACGCTAAATGACAAAAATTAAATAAATTACATTTGAATATATTTATTTATTATATTATTATTATGTTATTTATTATATTATGTTACTCACATTTAATATTTTCTTTGGAAACAATGAGCAAAGATATAAAGTACTTTGTTATTATAGTTCTGGCTGCTTCACAAGTTCCAAAAATGATAAAATAGACCAAAATCAGCAAAAAGTTTAATGTTTCATCATTATTTTGTAGTTGAAAGATTATCAAGCTTTAAGCCGGGATGGATGCTTATATATAAGTAATACTAGCAGAATGAAATGAGATTGCAAAGTGATATTTACACACCTGCGTGCTGCAATTTTGACTTATTCAAATTTCTGATAAAAGCATATAAATGATTATAACCAAATTATCAATTACAAATGGAATTCTACAGTTTATCCATGTAATAGTCCTTTCTTTTTGTACGCATCCTCCAATACATACACAGTATCTTTAAGCTTGGTGGATTTCGTATGTGCGTGTGCGTTTGTGTGTGTGCGCGCGCGCAGGTGTGTGTGGTAGCAGTTGCAGAAATACCACATAGTAGGTTTCATCGTTTGGATTCTAGTAAATCGAGTAAAATGGCATAAAATTTTTTGTAGAATATCAAGGGGATGTGAAGCTGCTCTTGCACAGCATACAGCATTTTTCACTGGAAGAATTTTTCTTCCAATGTGTCGACTCCAGATTTATTTGAATTGTTGTCGTTTAGATAATTAAATCCGAATGACATATCCCTCAACACAGCACGCCGGAAACCACGATACACAACAGATCCAAGGTCCCTTTATCTGAGATTAAGGCCTGCTTTCTTTGTTTCCAAACTCCTTTACATTGCGTTACATTCTTGAGACTCTTTGTACGTTACAAAGAACCGAAGCGCTACATGCATTATAAAAGTGTAATAGTTTAATTTAAATAATCTTGAACATTTTAAATCCGTTTACATTGCTTTGCTTGTTGTATATGTTTATCACATGGCGCTGAACCAACTACTACTACCATCATACCTCTCTAAAATTTGGAAATTCCACCAGATCTAATGAAACCTTGCTTAGATTGCAAATGTGTTTTTACTGTATCCAGCAGAAATGAAATTACATTGACAGAAGTACCAGCTAGTTCTCCACGCCTATTTGAAACAACATTAAATCACCCTGTTAAGCAATAGTGTATTAAATGTAACTTGGACTTTTAAATTTGAATTTATAAGCATCTAACAAATGAATATGTCTTTCTTACTATTCATATCATTATACTTTCAGTGATTTATTATGTGCTGTGATTAGATATATTAACTGCTTGATTATATTTTACAACTAACCTTGCTTTCCGGACATTGTTTTTACTCCTGATGAGAGTGGATAGTTCTTCGTTTTATATTCTTATACCGCATTGATTATAAAAGTACATGATATTGTTTTTATGCAGTCATGTATTATTATGTACATACAAATTCGCGATCAAGTAGCTATGTGTTCAAATTCAAATCCGAATATTGCTCTAGAAAGCATCCCAGATAACAAACGGCAAGATGGTGGCGACACCATACCGGCACTATATCGCCACTTCCGTGGAGTGTCAGCTGATCCGTAGCCATCTGTGACCGGATTCGTTAGCTAAAATGCCAGAACGAGTTACCAGTACCTCCTAAACAAGCGTAAAACGCCGTACGAGTCGCGCAGCACCAGGACCATCATGACACGCGTGTCATCGCTCGAGTCATGAATCTTCTCTGCAATGACGTTACGTAATATTTGGTAACGGAGAACCTGTGCTTTCATACAAGTTAAAACCGTTAGATGTCAGTAGATGTTCAACATATGAGTATTGATAGACATTTTGAGAGTTGTTTTCCTATATTAATAGTTATTGAGAGAGTCATATATATTTCTTTCAACCCGTCATAAACTAAAAATATTATTTATAAAATAAAATAGTCATCCGTTGTTGCGGATCCGTTGTTCCAGCGGCGTGCCAATCGCTGGTTGTTTAGGTTCGTAATTTGCATCTGACTCTTTTGAAAGGCACGCACTTTACTTAACGTATCCAGTGACTCGTTGAGCGGAGAAAATAAATATTCTACTTTTGATATTGTCGGCTCTTGTAATTCTAAGGCAAATTCATTCATCTGCCGACATCGTGAACACTGTTTTTTGGCTAAATTACATAAAAACAAATATATTATAAGGAATATAAAAATCGTAATATTAAATTTAACTTTGTTCATCGTTGCCTTGTTGGACACATCCATAACAATATACAGTGTGGGGCAGTAATAATTAGCACCTCAGATATCCTCGAAACTATAAGTTTCATAGAAAGTTTTGCTGATATAAAGTTGCACAGGACAAAGGTCCCATCGTTGATGAAAATAGTTTTTTTGTAAGTGGAGGTATGTTGGACATTTGAAGGTTACCTTCATTTTATAAAATGAATTGGTGTGTTCTTTTTTCCGTAATACGATAGAGCATTTTGAAACGAGTTCAACAACCTGTAACATGAAGTCATTGAAGGTTACAAAAAGTAAACAAAGGTGATAATACTTACAGTTTTTATAGTAAATGCAACATACGTATTGTAAACAGTGGTGGAAGGCGTAACGTTTACCGTTTACTTCACTGTGAATAAACACTTTCCGAAGGGCATTTTAATCGTTTGCAGAATAAGTTAAACATGATAAGATTAGTATTGAAAAATCGGTTCGATTACGTTTGGTTAGGCTGTTCTTTGTGTCGTCCATTTTATAAGTACTGAGCTGCGGATTCCTGAGGACAGCTCACAAAATTGTTGGACTATGGAAGATTATCACTGTGAAATTGAATCAAAAGGTAATTAAATTCCATTAGATTGTAAACAAATCTCAATATTTCATTTTAAATAGTAAGATATAATACTCTTTTCAAAATTACAAGAATGGATACATACCTCTCTGTTATTATTATTTCATAAAGAATTCTAATTGCAATTATATAGTTCACTACGATAAAAAATTATTTATAAGAATTAGAATCATTATGGTACGAAGTCTTCCACGACTTCACGCTTCTTCCAGAATCATTCAAGGAGTTCTGAACCTTAGTTACGCTTGGTTACCGACCAGTCAGAGTGGCCCTCCGCTTAGCGGCATTGAGCCACAGTTAGACTAAGGAGAAGATATCCATCGTTTTCCATATCTCTGGATCGGCAAACCAAAGCGGCGGTTTTGGAATCCGATTTGAATGCGCTGTTCCACTACGAATAAACGAACTCGACGCGTGGGAAGGAAGAACTTCCTGCGTTCTCTAGTGCGCGAATACGTGGGCACAAGCAGCTACTCCATCGTCCACCACTGCACTGTCTCATCTCCTGCTGTCTGGCGACCGGAGAGCCATTCCGCATCGGCGCCTCCGTCGCCGATCCGCACCAGAGGTCAACCTGCCTGGGTACTCGTTCCATTGTCAATTCCGCCTCACAGCCCGTACAGAGGGACCATACCAGAGGACGATCCTTGCCGACGACGATACCTGGAACGAAGTTAGGAATTAGCGGTTTCTAAGACTTCGAAAGGTAAGTTCCCTTTTTTATATACTCGCGTCCGTGACTTTCGCGCAGTGTTCCGCGATCCAAAAAGAACCCCGTCTTCGACCCAAATGTGCGAGCCGAACCGTTCGAGACGGCGTGCTGCTCCGGCATACGGTTAATTTTCCGCGACCCGAGACGTGATACATCTATAAAAGGTAAAATATTTTGAAAACTTTAATTATAGTGTTTAATACAAGCAGTTGGACAGTATTTCAATTTTTGAGAAAATTGATGAAAGTCAATCATTTTCAAATGATCAGAATTTTTGCCGTTTGAGCAATAAGTGACTAACAAATAACTGCATAAATTTCAGGCTTATGAACATATTGATTAAGTCTCATGCAGACACGTTTATAACCGAGTTACTAAATAATAATCAACACTAAATAATCATTTTAAAACTTAAACGATTACACCTCGCATACATATAAAAATATTGCAAACGTGAAAAGTAAGTGGTTTATCAAGAACTCTTCTAAAAGAACGGACGAAGCCAATAGAAATCTTTGTTGAAGTAAGCAAGTTCTAAAGTTTTAAGCAACGCGATGACCCTTATCTGTCTACGTTACATAGCAAGTAAGTTCTGAAGTTCTACCAAAGCCGATGGAGCTCCTCACTATCAACGTTTCAAAGGAAGTTTTCAAATTCTAAGTTCAACGCTTAAAACTATGTGTGTTCTATATATCTATGTAAAGTGATTGTCCCTATCAGTTTATACGTTCCAGAGTACGTAAGATGCAAAGTTCTATGCAACATGATTTCGCTTCTTATTTCTACGTTTCATAGTAAGTACTTCCTATATCTTCATACAACGCGATGCAGCTTCACAGTCCTGCGTTTCAAAGTGATTCCCAAAATTCCACGAAACGGGATGTCGCATCTGAGTGTCTACATGTCAGTGTGAGTAGCTTTGAAGATTCCTTGCAACAAGATGGAGTAAGCAATAAAAAAATATTCTGTGTTACAAGATGGTGCTTCTCAGTTTCACGCTTCAAAGCAAGTATGTAATGTTCTATGCATCGCATTATGCTTACCTGCTTCTACATTTCAGAATAATGTGAATGCTACAATTCCCTCCAATGGAATGGCCCTTCATAGTGTCTACGTTTCAGAGCAATAGAGTTCCTATGCTCCATGCATTTCCATGGCGCATCTCATTTCAACGTTACAAAGTAAGTAAGCAGTAACATTCTATGCATCATATTATGCTTATTTGCCTCTACAATCCAAAGGAATATGAATTATACAGTTCCGTGAAACGAGAGAGAAAACGTTATTGCTCTGAAAGGTAGATACTACGAAGTGCCATTCTTTTGCATGGAACTGAAGAATTCACATTCTTTTGAAGTATGGAAGCAGAAAATAATATTTTTGCGAGTAGAAGATTACAACTTACTTTCTTCGAACCGTTGCAACGGGATGCGCTTCCGCATTGCAAGGAGCATTAGATATTTATTGCTTTTACACGCAGACACTATGATGCGCTATCCCATTGCAAGTAACTATGTTCTTCATATACTTTTGATGTATAGAGGGAGATGAAATCAATGCATTGTATAGAACATTAGAACTTACTAACTTTATAACATTCTAATGAGATGTGTCACCGCACTGAATGGAGTGTTAGAACTCTATTGCTTTGACACGTAGGCATAATGATGCGTAATCCAGTTGGAAGGAACTGTGAAGCTCGGATTCATTTAATGTGTAGAAGCAGATAAGAATGAATCAGTGCATAGAAGATTACAGCTACTGGAGTTTTTACAATGTCTATTCTGCTTAGATTTAGCTATAATATATGGAGAGTGAAAGTATATATACTAATTAGAAATGTTTATTTAAAACATCATGAAATGATACAAAATTATATGGAATTTAATTGTAGTGGAGCAATTGGAGGGCGGATTACCTATTTACTATTGACTAAAGTATATGATGAGTGTGAATGTATATGCTAATTTGAAATTTTTACTTTGAATATCATGAAGTGTGATTTCAACAGAGACATTTAATTGTAGAACTGAGAAACACTATCGCGTTGCATGGACGTTTGGAACTCAATTACTTTGAGAAGTGGACACTATGAAGCTCTATACAGTAACATGGAACTATAGAAATAACATACATAGTAGTGTAGAAACTAATAAGCACGATTGTGTTGTGTAGAACCTTACAACTTACTTACTTTGATACGTAGAACTAAGAATTTCCATCGCGTTGTATAGAACATTGGATGTTAATTACATTGACAAGCTATATTACTACTTACTTACGTTGAAACGAGAAGCCATCACGCTACAAGAAACTATAGAATTCACATCACTTTGAAGTCCAGAAGCAGATAAGCATAACGCAATGTATAGAACGTTACAGCTTACATGCATTAAAACGTAAAAAGGAGATGCGCCAACGCATTGCAAGTAGCCACAGAACTTTATTGCCTTGACAACTAGACACTGTGCAGCGCAATCCCCTTGCAAGGAATTGTGGAATTCATATTCTGCTGAAGTGCAGAAGTGGATAACCATTATGCTATGCATGGAACATTACAACTTACTTACTTTGTATCGTTGAAAGGAAATGTTGCATGGAGCATTACATGTCAATTACTTTGATAAGTTGAGACTTAGAGAAAATCTTCACATGTCTAGATGCGGTGCCCTCCGTGGCATACTGAACACTCTTGGGTTCTTATGGTTGTCCTGCTTGTTCCGCTTTCGGTGTAATCGTCATCAGAATGTCATCTGATTTCTCGTAGTACGTTGATTCGTGGAACGTGAATGGTCCGATGGTCTCCCGGTCGACTCGAATTGCGGTTGAGCTTGCTCTTGCGTTCATCTCTGGTACACAGGTGGCCAGTTTCTCCAAAAACTCTACAAAATCCATGTAAGGCGGCACCTTGTTGTCTTAATTATGAGTTCCCACTGGAATAACGTATTAGCATTTATCTTTGCTCGAATGATGGAAAGCAGAAGTGTTCAATTGCGAGATATTTTCCTTGGAATTTTTCAATGCGCGAAGTAGTTGGTTGACGGTGTCGACGATATTGCCTAGTGTTTCTGCAATGTTCCTTGGCGGTTTAAGAATATTCCAGATTGCATCACAATATTTAGATGCAGCCCGACTTATACAGTCGTATTTACCTTTCAATAACTCAATCGCGTCGAGTTATGATATCGAATCGGCGCGAATTATGATAGAGAAGTAGTCGTTGTGAATTTTGTAAAGACGTGACGTTTCGGTTTCGTCTTATTCTTCGAAGTCAAATTGGATGCCATCGAATCGTTTCCACGTTTCAGTTAACGCGTAAAGATGGGTTTGTAGTAAACGTATATCCGGTTGTTCTGATGTTTTGCATGTGTTAAGAAGTCGCGTGAAGGTAGTGAATAGACCGAATGTGGTACCACGTTTACGCCGCAGTGAACTGAGAATAATTTCATGAGGAATGGACTGAGCTTATTCGAGCGATCGGGTTGTCATCGTGGAACATGGATAAGAAAGGAATGGACGAATAAACGAGTCTACCTTTTCAATGTGAAGATATCAGGTATGTTAATGTCTGCCATGATGTTTGGATCCCCTGGTATGTCCGACTTGTTGCTGCTGAGAATCTGAATTTGTCCTGGAGCGTTGACTTGATCACTGGCATGATTCTTGGGCAACTGAATGTTGATTGATTGACACACATTGATTGACAGGTAGGCGTAACGTTACGTATAGAGGAGTACAACTTAATTACATCGAAGCGTTGAAATGAGATGCGCCATCGCATTGCATGTAGCATTAGAAATCTACTGCATTAACGCACAGACACTATAAAGTATCATCTCCTTGCAAGAAACTGTGGAATTTACATTCTTTTGAAGCGTAGAAGCAGACAAACATAATCCTGAGCATAGAAAGATACATCTTACATCGAAATGATGAAATGTGATGCGCCATCGCATTGCATGCAGCAGTAGAACTCTGCTGCTATAATACGTGAACACTATAATGCCGCAACCCGATGCATGGAACTATAGCATTCACATTCGTTAGAAGTGTATGAGCAGATGAGCATAATGATATGCTTAGAAGATTACAGGTTACATACTTTGAAACGTTCAAATGAGATGTATTATCGCTTTGTGTGGAGCATTAGAATTTCATGATTTTCACATGCAGATACTGTGAAGAACCATCCCATTTCAAGGAACTGCAGAGTTTACATTCCTTTAATGTGTAGTAGCAGGCAAGCATAATGTTATTGAAGGATAATGAAATAATCTTAATTTAAAAGTTAATCAATAACTCAGGTTTAATGTCAATGTTATGTACGTGGAATATTCTAGAATGCGAGTGAGAGCGAATGTGCAAAGCAAATGAGTTTTTCGTGTGAATGTTTAAAAATAATGAAGCAGTTGTTCATTAGCAGCCTTTGGAGTAATATCTCAGTTGAAAAGAACTATTTAATGATATAAAAAATTTTATAATTGTCTTTTATTAATAAGTTTCCTACAATTTTGGGGTTTCGGGCGTAGTAATTATCAAGAAGATATTCAAGAATGAAATCGGATACGTTCTAAAGATTGAAGTATTGTCGAATATTTGAAGACAGAACGTTCAAGATAATTCCTTGACGGTCTAGAACGTTCGAGAAGATACTCAAGCGACTCGAATGTAGTTTTGAGAGATAGTGCGAGAACGAAAATTAATTTTTCGTGTGGAGAGAATTCGAGTTTAAACGCAATTGTCGAGTGATAATTTTCACAATGATCGATTTGAGTAAAATTACAGTTACAGCGCTAAGAGAGATATTAATAGAGCATAAACTACTTACTGCTGGTTCGAAAGCTGAATTAATTTCCCGCGTTGATGGAAGTTGACTCAGACGGAACGTGAAGTTCATGAAGATAATGAAGAGTCGTGTGCTGGTGTATCACCAAACGTGCAGTCATCAATGAATCTACAGCAATCTGAAATTGATCTTTCCTTAAAAGAAAAAGTATTAGCAGAACGTGAGTTAGCCGTGTTGCGCCTTGAGTTAAATCCGGTGCGACAGAAATTACAGGTTGAGTAAATTTCGGAAAATGAGCAACGAAAATCGACGCGTAATTTTGAAGGCGAACTATTTGATGTTATTAGTAGCGGTGACAATTTCTTAATAGTCTAAAGCAAATCTGGTGATTATAAAATTTGGGAGAAGCAGATCAAATTATTCAAGACGACATATAAATTGGAAGATGACGTTGCACGAATACTTATCGGTATGCTACTGAAGGGAAAAGCACTTGAATGATTTCTTTCTAAACCAGAATATATAACTATGGCATTCAACCAACTGCTGGAAGAATTATGAGTTGTGTTTTATCATCCACAAAGCGAAATTGAAATGAAGAAGAAATTTGAAGAGCGGTTATGGAACAGGAACGAGACATTTCATGAATATTTGCACGAGAAGAACATTCTTGGAAATCGAGTACCAATCAACGACGATGAAATATTTGAATATCTGATTGACAGCATTCCCGATGAAATGCTCCGGAACCACGCGCTTATTCTACAGTTTACAACAACCAATCAACTTTCGAAAGCGTTTGAAAAGGTAATTCTTCGAGATCGAGGTATGTCGATTGTGCAGAGATCAACAAAGTTTGAGATGTTTAAAGACAGTTTCGTTAGAAATGAACGAAAAGAGATGGTCAATGTGGGTGAGATAGAAGAATTTATCGGTAATATTGTACGATGTTATAATTGTGGTGAGCATGATCATATTAGCGTGAATTATCCAACGAAAGATCGCGGTGTAAAATGCTTTATATGTCAAGAACGTGGACATATTGCGTCGATACGTTCCAAGAAATTTAAAGCGAGTGAAGAGAGCGGCGCAACATTAGGAGTATCGTACCGAAAGTATCTCAAAAATGTTTTACTTAACGGATGCTAGATCAAAGCATTAATGGATTCAGGAAGTGATTTTAGTTTAATTCGCACAGACGAGTACATTAAGCTTGGTTCTCCGCAATTACGACGCAATGAATTACATTTCGAAGGTTCAAGGAATAATACATTAGGTGAGTTTCAAGCAGAAATTACCGTAGATTGGCACTCACATCTGATTTGTATACAAGTAATCTCTGATACCATTGTTCGACACAAGCTGTTACTAGGAACGAATTTCTTAAATGTAACCGATGTCAGCATTAGAGATGGTAATCATTCGTCCATTATCGAAAGTAACGCGCGAAATTGTTGAAAGAGAAAATATTGTACCGGAAATATTTTAAATAGATGTAACGAGTGTTAGAAGTAAATCAAGTTGATGTGTCTCGTGTATTAGATCCTAATTAGCGAGTGACGATAGAAAATCTTGTTAGCAATTACAAGCCAAGTAAAACCTTTGAACGTAAAATTACAATGAAATTAATATTGAAAGGCGAAGAGTCTGTATTTCAATCGGCGAGACAATTGTCAGCGTTGCAAAAAGAGATTGTTAATGCGCAGATAGAACAGTGGATTGTGGCTGGAGTCGCCCAGTTGTCTACTTCTGATTATGCGAGTTCGGTTATTCTCGTTCGGAAGAAAAATGATTTGTTTGGATTATGTGTGGATTATCGACAAATTAATAAGAAAATTATTAAAGATAGATATCCGTTATAATTGATCGAAGATCAATTAGATTTGTTACAAGGCGCGCGCATTTTTAATACTCTTGACTTGAGAAACGGTTTCTTTCACGTATGACAGGATATGTCAGGTCGAAAGTATACAGCATTTATTGTATCAGATGGTTATTATGAATTCTTACGAGTCCCTTTTGGTCTATGTAATTCACCAGCAGTTTTTCAAAGTTTTATAAATACCATATTTAGAGATCTTATTCGAGAGAGAATAGTTTTAGCATACTTAGATGATTCGATTATTTCATCAAACGATATTAAAAGTAGGATCAAAAATCTTGAAACAGTTTGAATTATAGCGAGCGGAGCCGGTTTAATATTCAGTTGAGGAAAGTGTTGTTTTGTGCAAACTTCTGTCAAATTTCTCGGGCATATGTTATATATATATTATTTTGTAGTGTTAAGACAGCTTCTCTTGAATCTAAATGCAGTAGCTATGAGTTTGAGGTTTTAGCAATAGTAAAAGCTTTGAAGAAATTAGGAGTTTATTTATTAGGAATTTCGTTTGTTATTGTTACTTATTGCCGAGATTTTACTCTTACAATGAATAAGAAAGATCTTTGTTTGTGAGTTGCGTGATGGACATTATCGTTAGAAGAATTTGATTACCCGATATAGCATAGTCCAGAGAGGGACATGATACATGCTGCTGCGCTAAGTAGAAATGCACCTCCTGCGATTTTCTTAATCGATGAATCTGATGCAAGCCATACAGCACGTTTGCGGAAAGCACAGGAAGATGATAAGACTGTTATGAAACTTCGAGATTTGGTACTTCAAAACAAGACGAATGATTATGTTCTACGGGGAAATTTTCTGTACAGAGCAAGAAATAAGGCGAGCTTATGAGTGTGGACATTTTTCTGTGGTCAAGACTGAGGCTATCGTACGTAAAGATTACTGGATTCCAAATCTTCGGCAGCAAGTTGAAAAGGTGGTAAGGAATTGTGTTGCATGCATCTTAGCCGAGAAGATGCAGGGGAAGCAGGAGTGTCATTTAAATCTGATTGAAAACGGGAGTATTCCTTTTGATACATTTCATATCGATTATCTTGGACCGCTGCCATCAACAAAGAAAACGTATCAGTACATATTTGTAGTGGTAAATGCTTTTACAAAATTTACATGGCTTTATACTACAGAACCTACTACTACAGCTTAAGTTTCGTCACGCCTGAAAAAGCTAGCGACTATTTTCTGTAATCTGCATCGAATAATTTCTGATAGGGGAACGGCTTTCACAGCAAATGGTTTCAAGCAATATTGTCAAGAAGAAAATATAAAACGTGTTTCAACTACAACAGGAATTTTTAGAGCTAGTGGTCAAGTCGAACATCTTAATAGAACATTCATACTGTTGTCAGCAAAATTAACTGCACCTAGGCCCTGTGAATGATGTAAGTATTTAGAAGTAGATTAACAATGTTTGAAATGAACAATACATCGAAGTATTGGCACGTCACCATTTCATCTTCTCTCTGGGACACATTCACGTCTTAATGTCATCTTGACATCCGAGACATACTTGAAAAGGAATGGATCGCACGTTTTCAAGCAAGCAAGCAAAAATATATGCAGAATCCAACGAGAGAATAGGCGAATATTTAACAAGAATAGACGAAAAGCTAGAGTTTATCGTGAAGGAGATCTAGTAGCAATTAAACATATGCAACAGAGTCCTGGTCTAAAAATAGCTCATAAATATTTTGAATCGTATGAAGTTACACAAGTTTTACGCAATCAACGACTTGTAGTTCGAAAGGTAGGGGAAGGAAAAGGACCCCTACATACATCTACGTCAGCAGATTCTATGAAATCGTGGATCGAAGAAATCTATGACATTTATCTCAAATCAAAGACGATAGGAATGAAGACATTCTGGACGAATGTTCATACAGGATAGGCATGCCGAGTGAAGGATAACGAAATTATCTTAATTTAAAAGCTAATCAATAATTCAAGTTTTAAATGTTAAGTGCGTGGAATATTCTAGAATGCGAGCGAGAGCGAATGTGCGGAAAAAATGAGATTTCGTGTGTACGTTTTAAAACTATGAAGCAGTTGTTCATTAGCAGTCCATGGAGTAATATCTCAGTTGAAAGGAACTATTTAATGATTTACAAAACCTTGTAATTGTCTTTGATTAATGAGTTTCCTACGTTATGCACAGAAGATTGCAGCTTACTAAATTCGATACGTACAATTGAAATGCACAGTCGCATTGCATGGAGCATTAGAACTCCATTGCTTTGACAAGTAGACACTATAAAACGCCACCCTGTTGCATGGAAGTGTAGAATTCACAACCTTATGAAGTGTAGAAGCAGATGAGTATAATGCTACGCATACACGATTACACCTTACTTTAAACCGTTGACATGAGATGCGACATCGCATTGCATGGAGCATTAGGACTCTCCTCATTTGACACGTAGACATTATGAAGCTCCTTGCTGTTGCATGGAACAGTAGAATTCACATTCTTATGAAGTGTATACGCAGATAAGTGTAATCCTATGCATAGAATGTTTCAGCTTACTTACTCGGAAACATTGATGTGAGATTCGCCACCACATGTCATGGAGCATTAAGACTCTGTTGTTCCAACAGGCAGACTGTATGAAGGGCCATCTTGTTGCATGAACATGTAGAATTAACATTTTTTTGAAGTGTAGTGGCAGATGAGTATAATGCTATGGATGACAGCTTACTGCCGTTGGATTATTTCACATGTTAACGGAGAAACAAAAATGAATCTTGAGTTAGGAAATAGAATCCAGTATATAAACTGTGAAAGAGTTCTGTCGGTTCGAGTATGGTTCACGACTGTTTATACCTAGTGGCCTGAAAGGAAAGCACGTGCAGAGTTTGTGTCGTCTATTTCTTTAGGGGGACACTATATTTCCTATGCGGAGTCCCCACAATTATTAGAGTTTTTAAAACGTAAAGACGTACCTTCAAGCCTTAAGAATAAAGTTGCAGACTATAAAAAACTTTGGACAGCTTTTCATTTATATTTACCCATAATTCAATAGGTTATGGGCCTAGTTTACGTATTTTAATAGTAGTAACACTTTAGTAGATATTCTTTTCAATGATAACTTTTCTGTATGTGACTATGTGATTATATGTGTAATATCAGAAGTACAAATAAGTGATTAAATTGTAGAAGAAACATTGTTAGTGAATATAAACCTTTCTTTAAGAAAAAAAGGAGAAATATGGAAAGTGCAAAAACCAAGAGAAACATTAAACAATTTGATGGTGGTTGCTACAGTATATGGCAATTGAGAATTGGTGCACGGTTAAGCTAATTGAATAATTATTGATGAACCCATTCCAGTAAGAATATCTGAAGATTGGAGGAAAGCAGAGAGGATTGCGAAAGGTGTCATTGCTGACTGTTTGGCAGATTCCTTTTTGCGCTTTGCAAATAATGCGAAAACTGCTGCTGAAATTTTGCAGAAATTGGATGGCATATATGAAAGGGAGAGTTTAGCCACGCAATTGGCTTTTAGAAAAAAACTATTAAGCTTAAAACTACAGGGAGAGCAGCCCTTGATCAAATGTTTTACAATACTCAACGATATAATCACGGAACTCTTAGCAGCGTGTGTAAAATTAGAAGAAACGGATAAAACTTTCCATTTACTGCTAACCCTTCCAACGTGCTATGGCGAGTAATTGCGGCGATAGAACGTTTTCCGAATACAACCTAACATTAGCATTTATAAAAACTCGTTTAATGGTCCACGATGTAAAATTACGAACAGGCTGCTCGACAAGCGAGAGTGTATTACATACTCAGAAGATACATACAGATAGAGAAAATTTTAATCCAAAAATACATAAAAGAGAAACCAATAGAAACGACAAAATGGGATAATTTAAATGGCCAAAGAAACGATAAATATAAAATGCCATCATTGTGGACGAAAGGGCATAAAATGAAAGAACGTTTTTATTATTAAGAACGGTCGAGCACGCAGGAAAGAAAAAGGTAATCGCCCAGGCAGCTCAAGAAACAGAAGAATTGGGTATTGAAAAGGCTGGGACATCCTCGTTTGCCTTTATGACGGGGTACAATGAAAATCAGGAAGACCATAAAAAGAAATTAAAGTTTCTGTTGGATTGCGGAGCGTCGGATCACATTATCAAACGTGACAATGTCTTTCCGACATTCGAGGAGTTGAGTACACCCTTGAAGATTTTGATGGCAAAAAGGTGCTATCCGTTAGAAGGATGCAAAAAGCAGGAATGGACATCGTATTTGTGATAGATGGAAACGTTGAGGTAATGAAAACTGGTCAGAAAATAATGAAAGGTAAGGGAAAAAATAACTTATCTATTACTGATTTTCAAATGGAAAATGGTGAAACATTGATTAATCACCAGATTCATAGTGCAGTAAATAATGACTATGAACTGCGGCATCAGCGTTTGGGCCACATTGGAAAATCAAAATTCGTAGAATTGAAGAATAAAAATGTGGTCAGTGATGTAAGTTATATTGAAATGATAGTGCCGAATGATAATTTATGTGAGGCTCGCATTAAAGGTAAGCAAGCACGATTATCATTCGAAAAGGTAAAGAATATGGAGCATGTAAAGTGACCATTGCTTATTATTTATTCAGATGTATGTGGTTTTATTATTCCTTCAACTATTAACGGAAAGATTTATTTTCTCCTGTTTGTGGACGAATATACACTTTACTGTGTAACATATCTGATTACATATAAATCAGAAGTATTTTCTGCATTTAAAGATTATGTAAGTAGAAGCGAGGCTCATTTTAATTTAAAAGTGGTTCACTTGTATAGCGATAATGGCAGAGAATATCTGTCAAACGAGATGAAAGATTATTGTGTAGAAAAAGGTACTAGTTACCATCTAACAGTTCGGCGAACCTCCCAATTGGTGTTTCTGAGAGAATGGTCAGAAATATAACAGAAAAGGCACGCACGATTATAAGTGGTGCCAGTTTGAATAAAGTGTTTTGAGGGGGAAGCAGCTTTAACTGCGACGTATTTAATAAACTTGAGTCCAACAAAGGCTTTAAAACAAAGTAAAACGCCATTTGAAATGTGGCTTGATAAAAAGCCAAAAGTAAAGTATTTACGAATTTTCGTTTCCACAGCTTATGTTCATGATAAAACCCGAAAAACCATGTTTGATGAAAAATCTTGGAAGGGCAACAGAAATCATGACCAAAAGATAATATTATGCCTAATGATTGTAAATTCTACTGTTCCATGCAACGGGATCACGCTGCACGGAGTCTGCTTGTCAAAACAGAAGAGGTCTAATACTCTGTGCAATTCAAAGGCGCATTTCATTCCAAATTTTCAAAGTAAGTAAGCTAGAACTTCTAAGCAAAGCATTATGCTTATCTGCTTCTACATTTTCAAAGATTGTGAATTATACATTTCCATGGAAGGGAATAGTGCTTCATAGTGTCTGTGTGTCAAAGCAGTAGAGTTCTAAAGCACCATACAGTGCGATAGCGCATCCCATTTAAACGTTTCAAAGTAAGTTAGCTACAATCTTCTATGCATGGCATTATTCTAAACTGCGTCTACATTTGTAAAGAATGTGAAATCTACAGTTCCATGCAACGGGATGGCGCTTCACAGTGTCTGAGTGTCAAAACAGTATAGTTCTATTGCTCCATTCAATGCTATGACGCATCTCATTTCAACGTTTCAAGGTGAGCTTAATCTTCTATGCATTGAATTATGCTTGCCTGTTCCTACTCCTCCGTAGAATATGAACAATATAAATACATGCAAAAGGATGACGCTTCATAGTGACTGGATGTTAAAGCAATAGAATTCTAATGCTCCATGAAATGCGATGGCGTACTCATTTCAACGCTTCAAATTAAATAAACTGCAATCTTCAGATAATAGCATTATGCTTATCGACATCTATACTTCCTATGAATGTGAATTCTACAGTTCCCTGCAACGGGATGGCGCTTCACAGTTTCTGCGTGTATATACTGTAGTGTTTTATTGCTTCACACAATGCAATGCCGCATATCATTGCAACGTTCCAAATTAAGTATGCTGAAATATGCTAAGCATAGCACTGTGCATATCTACTTCTACATTTCCGTCGAAAGTGAATGCTACATCTCGTAATGCCTGCATGTGAATGGAATAGAGTTCTAATGCTCCATGCAATGCAATTGTGCATGTCATTTCATGATTTCAAATTAAGTAAGCTGTAATCCTCCATGCATAGCATTATGCTTATATACTTCTATAGTTCAAAAGAATGTGAATTCTACAGACATATGCATCGGGATGGCGTTTCATAGTGTCTACGTGTAAAAGTAATAGAGTTCTAATGCTGCATGCGGTTTATTGGTGTATTTCATTTCAACGTTCGGAAGCAATAACGTTGTAATGTTCTATGTATCGCATTATCCTTACCTACTTCTACGCTTCAAAAGATTGTGAATTCCACTGTTCCTTGCATCGTGATGGGTTTTCATATTGTCTGCTTGTCAAAGCCGTAGTGATCTCATGCTCCACGCGATGCGATGGCACATCCAATTTCTACTTTTAGCACGTTGACGCCGGCGTATATCACATGTGAGTCACACGTGTCTGTTCCGTGAGGCAGTGTGCATCTCCGGTGGGTCACACGCGTCTATTTCGTGGGCCGGCGTGCATCACGATGGGTCGAACTTATATTTCACAAAGTAGATAGTACAAAATAGGTTTATTTTTCAATTCTCAGCATAATAAACAGACATTCTATATTTAAAACATAACAAACCAATATTATAAACCTAACTTAATTATTTAATTTTTGAAATCATGTTGGGTAGAGTTCCGGTTGGCCCTTACATCAGTTAGAACAGATTTTTACGTTTATCGCCTTACTCGCGGCATACTGTTTACCATTTATTCTAGACATACGTTTATAACATTCTTTACATGTCTAGTTTTTCTCGCGCGTCCTTGGAACGACCGCAGAAGATGTGTACGCTTCTTGGGCACTGCTTCAGTTTCAGATGACGTTTGTTCACCGTGATGATCCACTGTACTGAGGAGATAATCAATAATTTTTTCGCGGAAGTTTAATATTTTCATACCTTTGGTACTCCATTTTCTATGCATATAATAGACATTGACGAGAGAAGTCCCGCATACTAATTCGATAACTATTTTTCTATACCACTTTACTGTTCTGCGTAATCAACTGTGATAAGAAGACATCTGGTCGGATGGTCAAACCCCTTCGTAGCTTTGTTATAAAGGAACACTGTGACCGGCTTTAACTTATTATTATTACCCTGGACAATAACACATTTGTGGTTTTCAGAAGTGGCTAGCATGCATATCGGCCTCTTATCCGTCCATTTTAAGAATTTAAATCCGTTTCCATTTTAAAAATACATAAAGCCACCCCGTTGCTGTTTCCATTTGGCCTGCAGCGGGAGAAATTTTTTATTAATTTTTACTGTACCACAAATAAATGTTCCTTCATGCAAAAGTTCTTTGGCAATGGGACACTATTATCAAAATTATCTGCGTATAATACGCGGCGTCCAAATGATAATTCAACCTTCAAGGTCATAACTACTGCATGCACATGTGCTCTAACTATTCTGGTTGCATTTTTTCCGGCGTAAATAAGAATGTTGTTGGTGTATCCATCCGGAAGGTACAGTTTACAATGTCTTATACCATATTTATGCCCTTTCCTGGGATATATTGGCAAAAACTAAGGCGCCCTCGCCACGAAACCATGGTTTCGTCGATTGCAATATTTTTGCAGAGCTTAACAGTAATTTTGAAAGTGTGGCAAATTTCGTTAACAATAATTCTGAGTTTATACAGACGGTCCAGTCATTGCCGTGAAAATTTTGGTGAAATGAAAATATCTAAGTATCAATATAAACCTATCGATATATATATATATATATATATATATATATATATATATATATATATATATATATATATATATATATATATATATATATATATATATATATATATATATATATATATATATATATATATATATATATATATATATATATATATATATATATATATATATATATATATATATATATATATATATATATATATATATATATATATATATATATATATATATATATATATATATATATATATATATATATATATATATATATATATATATATATATACATATATATATCCTTTTGAGACCATTATAATTCTCTTTTGGCTTCTCGATTTTTTTATTTTCTCCTACGATATCGCCATATTTCGTTGTACCAAGGTACAACGTCAAGGCCCTTACAGTATGGTATATAATCTGTTGTCTGAAATTTCTAGGATTTCCTCTTAATGAATGCAATGTTTCCACAGATTTTCCTTTCCCTTCTCTTTAGTTACGTTGTTGTTACTTTATGCTCTCTACCCTCCACATTTCCTCACTGCACCATCCCGAAAACGACGTTATACGATTACTTCAGGATAGCGCCCCGGTCTCGCTACCCCGAGATCGAGTGTTCTCTCATGCATCCGTTGATTTATATATGTCATATATTGGAGAATGTTCCCTCTTATCGTTTGTATTTTTCGAATTATGTTTTAGTTAGATGTATATTAGATACACGTAGATATATCGGATTTCCGTGCGATTTTTTAGTAAAGTTTTATTCTTTTCAGTCTGTTCGTTTTCATTTTGCCAAAGGCGCTCCTGTATTCGATGCGGACCCGCTCTGATTGAACCCGCTGATAATTGCATTACATTACGTGAATAAACGGAGCGTTCAATCGGAGCGGATCTCAATCACTCCGTTACTGCGGAAGGCATACTGCATAGCCTTATCCCTGGGAAAGTTGCGGAGGTTGCTTTTGAAACGAGATGGAAGTGTGATTATGTTTGATTTAGTTCGGTTACGCTAGGTTAGGTTAGGTTGGGTTATATTTGGGAATGTTTGCATGTAGCTCAGTTATGTTGGATTAGATTTAAGAAAGCGTTGGTTTGATTGGTTTATGTTTAAAAGAGGTAAAGTTAGATTGTGCTAGGATGGGTTAGATTTGAGTGAAGGCAGGTTAAGTCCGATTAGGTGTAACTGAGGTTAGCTTGGTTCAAATTAAGTTTAGATGATGTTAGATTAAGTTATGCCAAGTAAGAGAGGGATTATCAATAATTGGCAATGTCATCCGTCGATAGTTCTTGAATTACCGACTATTGGTAATACCGGCCGTTATAATATCATGAGTTATCGACCTCATGCATCACCTACTGTCCATATATCGTGAGTTTTCGACCGCAGGAAACTCCAGTCGTTGATAAGTCTTGAGTTACCTACTATTGGTTATACCACTCGTGTGTGATATCATACGTTATCGGTTGTTGGTAACTCCAGTCGTCGATTATTCATGGATTATTAACAACAAGTAACACCAGCCAGAATCACAAAATTATAGTAGAAAGCTGGAAATAATGGGTGATGCAATGTACACTTTTATTTTGGAAAGACAGTAAATCTGTTACTAATCAGTCTTTATTCTATGAGGCAATATTGAAAAACTGAAGGAATGTCTGATTTTATCAATTATGCGTGTAATCCAAGTGTGAATAATTAACTAAAGGTTTACAATTAATACATGAATGTATAATTTATATTTTAGTAAACAAATCAATTTATTTTACAGAATATAAATATTATTGATAAGTTAACTTGTTGCCTGATTCCTTCCTAGAACATATAGATTTTAATAATTATATATGACAATTGAAAAGAACGAAGAAATTATACAGATAAATCAGAGGAAAAGATCATGCAAATATTAATTGTCATCCAAGCTAATTTGAACAGATAGTTTGTTAACAAAAGTGTAAGCTCAAATACTGTATTGTTCATTATGGTAAAAGAAAATTTATTAGTCCTCGTACATTACAGCTTCTCATAGACCAGTCTGATTAATCGCCCAAGCAACCATAATTCAAGAGTTAATTAACATCACTTTTGCAAAATTCACAATATGTAAATTTCGTAAATTTTAAAGGTGACAAAGTTGGTACACGGTTTTTGGATCTTAAAAATAGTAAAGAGGTGCGGCAGCGAGAGGAGAACCTAGTCAACCACTAGATACAACATTAGTAATGGATTCCCAAAATTTTCTCGCAATGCTTTCTCATAAAAAAAATAGATTTTTTACGTTTCAATTAATTAGAAATGCAAAATAATTTTACTAATAACATAATATTATATATCTTTCGGAGAATTAAAACTTGCATGGACAAAGCTGTAATGGAAAAGTTGAAAATTAGCGGTGATCTACGAAAAGCAATGAAATTAGAGAAATTAATGGTCAATTTAAAGTCGAATCTTACTTTGAAAAATTGAATACCGTCTTCTTAAAAAGAACCGACATATTAACTAATTAAGGAAAAATTATTCCTACTTTTAAAAATTTTCTTACTTTTTGTAAAATTTGATATGATAATATAAAATATTTAAAATAATAGAAAAAGCTAAAGTGAAATATATTTTTATATATTTTTGTAATACATTTTGTAACGCTAAATGATAAAAATTAAATAAATACGTTTGAAAACGTTTATTTACTCATACATTTATAATAAAATGAACATAGTTATTCATATCTAATATTTTCTTTGGAAACAATGAGAAAAGATATAAAGTACATTGTTATTATAGTTCTAGCTGCTTCATAAGTTCCGAAAATGATAAAATAGACCAACGCTAGCAAAAAGTCTAATGTTCCATAATTATTTTATAGTTGAAAGATTATCAAGCTTTATGCCTGGATGGATCCTCATATATAAGTATAACTGCCAAAATGAAATGAGATCGCAAAGTGATATTTACACATCTGCGTGCTGCAATTTTGACGTATTTAAATTTCTGATAAAAGCATATAAATGTCTATAATCTAATTATCAATTACAAATGGAATTCTACAATTTATCCATGCAATAGCCAATAGATATACAGTATCTTTAATCTTGATGGATTTCGTATGTACGTGCGCGTGTGTGTGTATGCGCGCGCGCGTGTGTGTATGGTAGCAGTTGCAGAAAAACTACATAATAGATTTCATAGTTTCGATTCTAGTAAATCGAGGAAAATGACATAAAGTTTTCTGTAGAATATCAAGGGGATGTTAAGTTGCTATTGCACTGCATACAGCATTTTTCACTGGAAGAAATTTTTTCCAATGTGTCGACTCCAAATTTATTTGAATTGTTCTCGTTCAGAAAATTAAAACTGAATGACATATCCCTTAACATAGCACGCCAGTAACCACGATACCCAACAGATCCAAGGTTCCTTTATCTGAGATTAAGGCCAGCTTTTTCTGTTTCCAATCTTCTTTACGTTGCGTTACATTCTTAAGACTCTTTGTAAGTTACAAAGAACAGAAACGGTACATGGATTATAAAAGTGTAATAGTTTCATTTATATAATCTTGAACATCTTAAATCCGTTTACGTTACTTTGCTTGTTGTATATGTTTATCGCCTGGCGCTGAACCAACTACTACTGCCATCATCCCATTCTAAAATTTGGAAAATCCGCCAGATCTAGTGAAACCTTGCTTAAATTGCAAATGTGTTTTTACCGTATCCAGCAGAAATGAAATTACATTGACAGAAGTACCAGCTAGTTCTCCACGCCTATTTGAATCAACATTAAATCACCTTGTTAAACAATAGTATATTAAATGCGACTTGGACTTTTAAATTTGAATTTATAAACATGTAACAAATAAATATGTTTTTCTTACTATTCACTTACTATTCTGCCATGTAATTCTTTCTATCCGTTGTCATTGGCGTGCCAACCGCTGGCTGTTTGAGATATTGTAGTGCACGTGGCAGACTTGTTTCTTATCATCGTCAAGGAGATGGATTTTCACCCTCCCCCCCTTTTTGAATTTTGTTACCGCATTGTGGATTCAACATATGTACGATCTTTTTGGTCTTCATCTTTTTTTACATGTAACATTATATATGTAATGCACGTTTGTTATGTAATGCTTAGATTTATAATCCTCAGATTCTCTTATTCTTTGGTAAAGCAACTTATTCGATTAATATATATTTATTAGGCATAGATATAAATAATAGGAAAATGTTATTAAAACGGTATTAAATATGTTGTAATTATATATTTAAGGTCTGAAGGTGTAGATGCAATTAGTGTCCGATGTTTTACATGATCCAATTGACGTATTGAACGAGGCTATGAAATATGAGAATATTTTACTATCCCTCGACCCCTTCCCATGTTAAATGAATGATTAGTTCTGCAAGATAAGAAGCCTGAATTAGTGAGATCTTTGCGAACATAAGTAATTTGTAAGTAATACATTTTTTCTCTTTGAATATATAAATTCCTGTTTTATATCCATTTCGGTCCAATTCTGTTATAACTTTTGAGCAGAAGTAATATTGATTATACCTGGTATTTGCAATAGTTCTTTATTTAACAGATTTTATGGACGTAGAAGCATCATTTGTGAGATATATCGATCTACTTTGCAGTTCTATCAGTTTCTTTTTCTGCTCACTACTTTCTATTCTCAGGTCCATATACTTATCGTTTATCACCATCATATATGTTACATAAGATTATAATAACTTTTTTGTTCTTAAATTTTGCGGATACTTCAATTAAATTTCCTTTGATTAAAAAAACGAAAATTAAAGAAGAGTGACACGTACCATTTCTTCGAAACGTTGTATCGTAATTTGCATCTGACTGTTTTGAAAGGCACGCACTTTAGTTAACGTTTCCAGTGATTCGGTCAGCGGAGTAAAGAAATATTCTACTTTCGATATTGTCGACTCTTGTAATTCTAAAGCAAATATATTTATCTGCTGACAACGCGAACACTGTTTATGGCTAAATTAAAGAAAAACAAATACATTATAAGGAATATATTAAACATCGTAATATTAAATCTAACTTTGTTCATCGTTGCCTTGTTGGACACATCCATAACAATATGCAGCGTGGGATAATAATAATTAGCACCTCAGATATCCTTGAAGCTATAAGTTTTATAGAGATTTTTGTTCATATAAAATTGCACAGAACAAAGCGCCCATCCGTTGATGAAAATAGTTTTTTTGTAAGTAGAGGTATGTTGGACATTTGAAGATTACCTTCATTTTTTAAAATGAATTGGTGTGTTCATTTTTCCGTAATACGATAGAGCATTTTAAAACGAGTTCAAAAACCTGTAACATGAAGTCATTGAAGGTTACAAAAAGTAAACAAAGGTGATAATACTTACAGTTTTTATAGTAAATGCAACATACGTATTGTAAACTGTGGTGGAAGCCGTAATGTTTGCCGTTTATTTCACTGTGAATAAACACTTTCCAAAGGGCATTTTAATAGTTTTCAGGATAAGTTAAACATGATAAGATTAGTATTGAAAAATCGGTTCGATTACGTTTGGTTAGGCTGTTCTTTGTGTCGTCCATTTTATAAGTACTGAGCTGCGGATTCCTGAGGACAGCTCACAAAATTGTTGAACTATGGAAGATTATCACTGTGAAATTGAACCAAAAGGTAATTAAATTCCATTAGATTGTAAACAAATCTTAATATTTCATTTTAAATAGTAAGATATAATACTCTTTGCAAAACTACAAGAATGGATACGCACCTCTCTGTTATTATTATTTCATAAAGAATTCTAATTGCAGTTATATAGTTCGCTACGATAAAAAATTATTTACAAGAATTAGATAAGAGTTTCTCAGGAAATTCTAAATATTATAGTAAAGAACCAAGTAAAACATTTTCAATAACTACGAATATGAGATATTCTTGAACATTCCAACAGAAAGACGTTCTAAACAGTAGATAGAAAAATCGAACAGACTATTATGAATCTGGCCGCGGGAGGGGGCTCAGATGTGCTACCGCGCCTCTAGGGCATACGCACTAATCCTCAACCTGGACCTACCTCCCGGCTAGCCAGAGCTTCCGGTAGGGGCCAAGACATGCACCACATTTTCGTCATTTGTCATAAGCCATCTCTTACAACATCCACCCATGCACTGAGTGCCATCAACACTTTAGCAGTGAGAAGAAGACCTTTTCTGTCTTGACTCTGTGTCGGTTGTAAGGAATTTTGTTCTACGATTTGAATGGATTAGTGTTGAATCAATAAACAAGAACCACAACTTGCCCCATCATTAATCGATAAAGAAGGAGACCGCGGTTTCCAACTCGCATTAATCTGAATGTCCGTAGGCACATTCCGGGGGGACCACTAGGAGGTTTGCTGCGAGGCTAGGGTGTGAGAGGCTAGAATTGAAGCGTCATCCACCCTGTGACCTTATCACCGGGACCATCGCTATTCTTAGATACTAGGCGTCAACGGGCTGCCCGACACATGCGAACACGTATGGTAGTTTACGGTGCACTCCACCCCTGAAAAATCAAACATTCAATTTCAATTCCAAAATGCATCTGTGACGTCCGCCGAACCTCACGGTACCTCCTACACCCCTCGGCAGAGCCGCATATACCGCCTGCCGCCATTGCAGTGATGAGCATACCGACACACGGTAACACAGTCCGATCGCTAAGCTAAGGCAGCCACCCTCGCATCAAAGAGTTGGACCATTCGATCGCGCCTTGACGCACATACATCAGACTGTTGGAGCAGACACCAACCACAGCCTCCGCACGAGGACCATTCCACACACCACGAGGAGTCGGCCGCAGTTACGCACACATATTCGTATTATACTCATGTCTATAACCAAGCGAATTCTAGTATTTAAGCACACGACACTCTATGCACATGCACGACACAACACACAAGCATAGCATAAGTCATTTCATGTGTAATCATAATTTTAGGTAGCGAATTGTTCATAATTAGCGTATTAGCGAAGCGCTGGAACGAGCGCCCGACGAGCGCGGTTCACGCCGATCGCGCACTCCCCACCACGACCGTCCGCCCCACCGCGAGTGTCGAGCGTACGCCCCACCGCGAGGGTTGAGCGTCCGCCCCACTCCAGGGCCCAGCGACTGGCGCTCCCGCGCAATCCGAGGAGGTCGCGGATCCGCGAGCCAACCGAGAGATAAAGCCTAGCGCTCAACGAGTACAGATCGATCCAAGTGCTCATCGCGGCTATACCTCTCATGCCTCCGGACCTTACTCCACCTCACTTGTAGGTGTTTGCTATTTCGTTACTATTCTAACTCAGAATTCAAGTTGCTATTTCCAATTCTAACTCAAACTTTATTCTAAATCAACGATTCTAGTACTTAGTCATTCTTAACATAGGACAGTAAAGTTTAAGCTTAGGTTTTACTTAGAATATATTTAATTTTTACCACTATTTATAAACTCTCATTATTCTCAAAGCATTCCTTGCCTTACATTATATTAAATTCATTACGGTACGATGTCTTCCACGACTTTACGCTTCTTCCAAAATCATTCAAGGAGTTCTGACCCTTAGTTATGCTTGGTTACCGACCAGTTAGAGTGACCCTCCGCTTAGCTGCATTGAGTCACAGTTAGACTGAGGAGAAGATATCCATCGTTTTAAATATCTCTGGATCGGCAATCCAAAGCGGCGGCTTTGGAATCCGATTTGAATGCGCTGTTCCATTACGAATAAACGAACTCGACGCGTGGGAAGAAAGAACTTCCTGCGTTCTCCAGTGCGCGAATACGTGGGCACAAGTAGCTACTCCACCGTCCACCACTGCACTGTCTCATCTCCTGCTGTCTGCCGACCGTATACCTGGAACGAAGTTAAGAATTAGCAGTTTCTAAGACTTCGAAAGGTAAGTCCCTTTTTTATATACTCGCGTCCGTAACTTTCGCGCAGTGTTCCGCGATCCAAAAAGAACCCGGTCTTCGACCCAATTGTGCAAGCCGAACCGTTCGAGACTGCGTGCTGCTCCGGCATACAGTTAATTTTCCGCGACCCGAGACGTGATACATCTGTAAGAGATAAAATATTTTGAAAACTTTAATTATAGTCTTTAATACAAGCAGTTGGACAGTATTTCAATTTTTAAGAAAATTGATGAAAGTCAACCATTTTGAAATGGTCAGAATCTTTGCCGTTTAAGCAATAAGTGACTAACAAATGACTGCATAAATTTCAGAGTTATAAACATATGGATTAAATCTTATGCAGACACGTTTATAACCGAGTTACTAAATAATAATCAGCAGTAAGTAATCATTTTAAAACTTAAACTATAACACCTCGCATACATTTAAAAGTATTGCAAATGTGAAAAGTAAGTGATTTACCACAAACTCTTCTAAAAGAATGGACGAAGCCAATAGAAATCTTTGTTGAAGTAAGCAAGTTCTAAAGTTCTAAGTAACGCTATGGCCCTTATCTGCATAAATTTCATAGCAAGTAAGTTCTGATGTTCCATAAAATCCGATGGAGCTCCTCACTATTAACGTTTCAAAGGAAGTTCTCAAACTCACAATTCTACGTTTAGAACTATGTGTGTTCTATATATCTATGTAAAGTGATGGTCCCTACCAGTTGTGACGGAAACCTATCTACAGTCAGTCAGGGAAGCTCAAAGGGGTTAATTATTCAAATGCTTCAAGGTGTAAAACGTACTTTAATCTAAAGCAATCTATCGTTACAATGTATCCACTCACGTACAACATTTCGCGGGCTCGCGAACGCAAAAAATCACCGAAACGGAGGGAGTGGGGTGAGGGGGGTGTGGGGGGGGGGGGGGGGGGGGGGGGGGGGGGGGGGGTACTTCGAAACTGCGAGACTATATTTGTCTTGGGCGCCAGCTGCTCATAAGCAGCAAAGAAATAGACTACACGACCCCGGGAAACTTGGGGCGGAACAATGCTCGAAACTTCGAAATGCTGCTCCTCTCAAACTACGCCTAGCCGAGTACACACACTCGGGTCGCGGGGATACTGAAGTCGCGGCTTCTTTTTTATGGCCTCGAGGTGGGTTTAACTAACAAGGGCTATAGGGAAACTACGCAACACGCCGCGAATGACCGGGTATCACCACCCGCTAACGATATAAGATACAATATACAATATGCGATACAAGAAATACGGCATGAAAATGGGACGCTTTAGCGAATAAGCTCTCACGTTCTCTTCTCCAGGTTCCTTGAATTCGCTGGTGTCCTCGAGGTCTCCTGAATCCTCCTCGGGCTCCTTGTTGGGGCGGGCTGTACGCTTCGGTATTGTTCGGGGCCATCGATCAGTGGATTTCGGCGATCACATCTTCTCCGCCCCCCTTGGGGTGTCCCTGAGGGGATCCTCTGATCATGTAAATTACGTAGCGCCTCGCGCGCCGCGCTCCCCATGGCCCACCTGCAGGGCCGCTGGACATTTGACTTCTCTTTAGGGGGTTAAGGATGGTTGAGGACCTTCTCACATCCCAGAGCATTATAAAGCACAGAAGCAGACAAGCATAATGCGATGCATAGAGCTTTACAACCTTCTAACTTACTTTGAACTGTTTATATGAAATGCGATATTGCGGTGCATGAATCATGACAAATTAAATGCTTCGGCACCTGGACATCTAGAAACGCTATCCCCGGGCAAGAAAGTGTAGGGTTCACACTCAATTCATGTGCAGAAGCAGATAAACATAACGCGATGCTATGAATATTACATCTTATCATGAAATATAGAAGTAAGATGCGCAGCCGCGTTTTACGAGCATAAGAGCTCCCATTGCTTCTAACCTTCAGATATAGAAACGATATTCCGTAGCAAGGAAGTGATGCATTTACATTCATTTGAAGTGTAGAGGAGATATACATAACGCGTTGCATTGAAATTACATCTTATCATGTGACTTAGAACTGATATGCGATGTCGCGTTTATAAAGAGTTAGATATCTATTGCTTCGATGCGTAGACATCTAGAAACGCAATTTCCTAGCCAAGAAGTGTGGCATTTGCAATCTTTTGAAGTGTAGACGAGGTATACATAGCACTTTGCAATGAATATTATATCTTATCGTGAAACAGAATTGAGATGCTATATCGCATTTTAAGAAGTATTACAACTCTATTGATTCGATACGTAGAAATCTGGAAACGCATTTCCTAACAAGGATGTGTGGCATTTACATTCTTTTGACGTGTAGACGAGGTATACATAACACTTCGCAATGAATATTATATCTTATCATGAAACATAGAACTGCTGTGCGATATCGCGTTTTAAGAATGTTTAGAGTTCCATTTCTTCGATACATAGACATTTAGAGACGCCATTTTCTAGCAGGGAAGTTTGGCATTTACATTATTTTGAAGTGTAGACGAGGTATACATAACACTTCGCAATGAATACTATATCATGTCATGAAACATAGATATGAGATGCGGTACCGCGTATGAAGAAGCATTACTACCCTATTGCTTCGATACGTAGACATCTGGAAACGCTATTTCCTAACAAGGAAGTGTGGCATTTACATTTTATTGAAGTGCGGACGAGGTATACTTAACACTTCGCAATGAATATTATTTCTTATCGTGAGACATAGAAGCGAGATGAGATATCGCGTCTTAAGACGCATTAGAACTCTATTGCTTCGATACGAATACTTCTGGAAACGTTATTTCCTAGCAAGGAAGTGTGGCATTTACAATCTTTTGAAGTGCAGAAGAGGTACACATAACACTTCGCAATGAATATTATATCTTATCATGCAACATAGACCTGAGATGCGATATCGCGATTTGAGAAGTATTACAAATCAATTGCTTCGATACGTAGACATCTGGAAACTCTATTTCCTAGCAAGGAAGAGTGGCATTTACATTCTTTTGATCTGTAGACGAGGTATACATAACACTTCGCAATGAATACTATATCATGTCATGAAACATAGATATGAGATGCGGTACCGCGTATGAAGAAGCATTACTACCCTATTGCTTCGATACGTAGACATCTGGAAACGCTATTTCCTAACAACGAAGTGTGGCATTAATATTTTATTGAAGTGCGGACGAGGTATACTTAACACTTCGCAATGAATATTATTTCTTATCGTGAGACATAGAACTAAGATGAGATATCGCGTTTCAAGAAGCATCAGAACTCTATTGCTTCGATACGTAGACATCTCGAAACGCTATTTTCTAGCAAGGAAGTGTGCCATTTACAATTATTTTATGTGCAGACGAGATATACAAAACACTTCGCAATGAATATTATATCTTGTCATGAAACATAGAAATGAGATGCGATATCGCGTTATAAGAAGCATTCCAATTTTATAGCGCCGATAGGTAGACATCTGGAAACGCTGTTGCCTGCAAGGAAGTGTGGCATTTACAGTGTTTTGAAGTCCAGACGAGGTATTCATTACACTTCGCAATGAATAGTATATCTTATCATGAAAAATAGAAATGAGATGCGATATCGCGTTTTAGGAAGCACGAAATCTCTATTGCTTCGATACGTAGACATCGGGAAACGCATTTCCTAGCAAGGATGGGTGGCATTTTCATTCTTTCGAAGTTAGACGAGGAATACATAACACTTTGCAGAGAATATTATATCTTATCATGAAACATAGAAATGAGAAGCGATTTCCCGTTTTAAGAAGCAGTAGAACTCTATTTCCTAGTTACGTTGACATCTGCAAACGCTATGTAATGGCAAGGAAGTGTCGCATTTACATTCCTTTGAAGTGAATACGAGTTATACGTAACACTCCACAATGAATATTGTACCTTATAACGAAACATAGATATGAAATGAGATATCGCGATTTAGGAAGCATTAGAACCCTATTGCTTCGATACGGAGACATCTGCAAACGCTATTTCCTAGCATGGAAGTGTCGCATTTACATTCTTTTGAAGTGAATACGAGGTATACATGACACTTCGCAAAGAATATTATATCTTATCATAAAACATAGAAATGAGTTGCGATATCGCGTTTTAAGAAACATTAGAACTCTATTGCTATCATACGTAGGCATCTGCAAACGCTATCTTCTAGCAAGGAAGTGTCGCATTTGCATTCTTTTGAAGTGAATACGAGGTATACATGACACATCGCAATGAATATTATATCTTATTATGAAACATAGAAATGAGATGCGACATCGCGTTTTGAGAAGCATTAGATCTCTATTGCTACGATATGTAGACATCTGCAAACAATTCTTCCTAGCAAGGATGTGTCGCATTTACATAAATTTGCAGTGAATATGAGGTATACATAACACACCACAATGAATATTATATCTTATCCTGAAACGTAGAAATGAGATGCGACATCTCGTTTTAAGAAGCATTGGAACCCTATTGTTTCGATACGTAGTCATCTGGAAACGCTAATTCCTTGCAAGGAGGTGTCGCATTTACATTCTATCCAGTGAATACGAGGTACACATGACACTTCGCAATGAATATTATATTATATCATGAAACATAGAAGTGAGATGCGATATCGCGTTTTGAGAAGCATTAGAACTCTATTTCTTCGATACGTAGATCTCTGCAAACGCTATTTCCTAGCAAGGAAGTGTCGCAATGAGTATAATATCTTATCACGAATCTTAGAAATGAGATGCGATATCGCGATTTAAGAAGCATTAGAACTCTATTGCTTCGATACGGAGACATCTGCAAACGCTATTTCCTAGCTAGGAAGTGTCGCATTTACGTTCTTTTGAAGTGAATACGGAGAATACATAACACTTCGCAATGAATATTATATATTATCATGAAACATAGAAATGAGATGCGATGTCGCGTTTTAAGAAGCATTAGAACTCTATTGCTTCGATACGTAGACATCTGCAGGCGCTATTTCCTAGCAAGGAAGTGTCGCATTTACATTCATTTGAAGTGTATGCGAGGTACACATGATACTTCGCAATGAATATTATATCATATCACGAAACATAGAAATGAGATGCGATATCGCGATTTAAGAAGCATTAGAACTCTATTGCTTCGATACGGAGACATCTGCAAACGCTATTTCCTAGCAAGGAAGTGTCGCATTTACGTTCATTTAAAGTGAATACGAGGAATACATAACACTTCACAATGAATATTATATCTCATTATGAAACATAGAAGTGAAATGCGATATCGCGATTTAAGAAGCATTAGAACTATATTGCTTCGATACGTAGACATTTGCAGACGCTACTTCCTAGAAAGGAGGTGTCGCATTTACATTCTTTTAAAGTGAATACGAGGTATACATGACACTTCTCAATGAATATTATATCGTATTATGAAACATAGACATGAGATGCGTTATCGCGTTTTAGGATGAAATAGAACTCTATTGCTTCGATACGTAGACATCTGGAAATGCTATTTCCTAGCAAGGAAGTGTGGCATTTACATTCTTTTGAAGTGTAGACGAGATATACATAACACTTCGCAAAGAATATTCTATCATATCATGAAACATAGAAATGGGATGCGATATCGCGTCTTAAGAAACATTAAAACTCTATTGCTTCGATACGTAGACATCTGGAAGCAGATTTCCTAGCAAAGAAGTGTGGCATTTACATTCTTTTGAAGTGTAGACGATGTATGCAACACGTCGCGATGAATTTTATATCTTACCATGGAGCATAGAAATGAGATGCGATATCGCGTTTTAAGTAGAATTAGACCTATATTGCTTCGATTTGTTGACATCTGGAAACGCATTTCCTAGCAAGGAAGTGTGGCATTTACATTCTTTTGAAGTGTAGAGGAGGTATACCTAAAACTTCGCAATGAATATTGTATCTTATCATAAAACATGGAAAGCAGATGCGATAACGCGTATTAGGAAGCATTACAACTCGATTGCTTCGATACGTAGTGTTCCGTGGCGCAGCCACGTGTCTTAGGCTATTTTCCAGACGCCTGTTCTCTGGCCCATCTGTTCCGTCTGTCATGCATGCTTCCAATCCGCCATTGTCAACCTCGAGCATAAATTCTACCCAAGAGTTCGGCAGGGACCTCAGTCCCCATCTGGAAAATATCCAGCTAGCGTTCTGGCATCTACGAACCTCAATGACTACCTTCGAAAGGCAGTTCATTTATGCTATCATTTATTGTCTGACTTTGAATTTGTGGCCGCAACGGACGAAGGCACACTTAGTCCGTATTCGGACTGTAAACAGAAACTCCAAACTCCGAAAAATTAGACAGCGCCCATTGACAATGACATTTTGTCGACACATGGCTGACAGGATGTAGATTTCATGGCCACTTTCTCCTTTCTTTGGAGTACCACCTCCCAAAAGACCACGGACACTCCTTATAGGTTACTTTCCGCAATAGCCACCCCCTAACAGGACTCACATAGTCCAATT